>NC_058518.1:183153710-183456740 GCF_904849725.1 Hordeum vulgare subsp. vulgare
ATACGGATACTGACGATCGAATCTCGGGCAAGTAACATACCGAAGGACAAAGGGAATGACATACGGGATTATACGAATCCTTGGCACTGAGGTTCAAATGATAAGATCTTCGTAGAATATGTAGGATCCAATATGGGCATCCAGGTCCCGCTGTTGGATATTGACCGAGGAGTCTCTCGGGTCATGTCTACATAGTTCTCGAACCCGTAGGGTCTGCACACTTAAGGTTCGACGTTGTTTTATGCGTATTTGAGTTATATGGTTGGTTACCGAATGTTGTTCGGAGTCCCGGATGAGATCACGGACGTCACGAGGGTTTCCGGAATAGTTCGGAAACGAAGATTGATATATAGGATGACCTCATTTGATTACCGAAAGGTTTTCGGAGTTACCGGGAATGTACCGGGAATGACGAATGGGTTCCGGGAGTTCACCGGAGGGGGGCAACCCACTCCGGGGAAGCCCATAGGCATTTGGGGGGGGGTCACACCAGCCCTTAGTGGGCTGGTGGGACAGCCCACCAATCCCCTATGCGCCAAGAGAGAAAAAATCAAAGGAAAGAAAAAAAAAGGAAGAAGTGGGAAGGGGGAAGGACTCCCTCCCACCAAACCAAGTAGGACTCGGTTTGGGGGGGGGGGAGAGTCCTCCCCCCTGGCTCGGCCGACCCCTTGGGGATCCCATGGACCCCAAGGCAAGGTCCCCCTTCCTCCACCTATATATATATGGGGCTTTTAGGGCAGATTTGAGACGACTTTCTCACGGCTGCCCGACCACATACCTCCATAGTTTTTCCTCTAGATCGTGTTTCTGCGGAGCTCGGGCGGAGCCCTGCTGAGACAAGATCATCACCAACCTCCGGAGCGCCGTCACGCTGCCGGAGAACTCTTCTACCTCTCCGTCTCTCTTGCTGGATCAAGAAGGCCGAGATCATCGTCGAGTTGTACGTGTGTTGAACGCGGAGGTGCCGTCCGTTCGGTACTAGATCGTGGGACTGATCGCGGGATTGTTCGCGGGGCGGATCGAGGGACGTGAGGACGTTCCACTACATTAACCGCATTCTCTAACGCTTCTGCTGTACGATCTACAAGGGTACGTAGATCACTCATCCCCTCTCGTAGATGGACATCACCATGATAGGTCTTCGTGCGCGTAGGAAAATTTTTGTTTCCCATGCGACGTTCCCCAACAGTGGCATCATGAGCTAGGTTCATGCGTAGATGTCTTCTCGAGTAGAACACAAAAGGTTTTGTGGGTGGTGATGTGCGTTTTGCTGCCCTCCTTAGTCTTTTCTTGATTCCGCGGTATTGTTGGATTGAAGCGGCTTGGACCGACATTACTCGTACGCTTACGAGAGACTGGTTTCATCATTACGAGTAACCCCCTTTGCTCAAAGATGACTGGCAAGTGACGGTTTCTCCAACTTTAGTTGAATCGGATTTGACCGAGGAGGTCCTTGGATGAGGTTAAATAGCAACTCATATATCTCCGTTGTGGTGTTTGCGTAAGTAAGATGCGATCCTACTAGATACCCTTGGTCACCACGTAAAACATGCAACAACAAAATTAGAGGACGTCTAACTTGTTTTTGCAGGGTATGATTGTGATGTGATATGGCCAACGATGTGATGTGATATATTGGATGTATGAGATGATCATGTTGTAATAGAAATATCGACTTGCATGTCGATGGTACGACAACCGGCAGGAGCCATAGGGTTGTCTTTATACTAACGTTTGTGCTTGCAGATGCGTTTACTGTTTTGCTAGGATGTAGCTTCAGTAGTAATAGCATAAGTAGCATGACAACCCCGATGGCAACACGTTGATGGATGATCATGGTGTGGCGCCGGTGACAAGAAGATCGTGCCGGTGCTTTGGTGATGGAGATCAAGAAGCACGTGATGATGGCCATATCATGTCACTTATGAATTGCATGTGATGTTAATCCTTTTTGCACCTTATTTTGCTTAGAACGACGGTAGCATTATGAGGTGATCTCTCACTAAAATATCAAGACGAAATTGTGTTCTCCCCGACTGTGCACCGTTGCTACAATTCGTCGTTTCGAGACACCACGTGATGATCGGGTGTGATAGACTCAACGTTCACATACAACGGGTGCAAAACAGTTGCGCACGCGGAACACTCGGGTTAAGCTTGACGAGCCTAGCATGTGCAGACATGGCCTCGGAACACATGAGACCGAAAGGTCGATCATGAATCATATAGTTGATATGATTAGCATAGGGATGCTTACCACTGAAACTATACTCAACTCACGTGATGATCGGACTTGGGATAGTGTAAGTGGATCATGAACCACTCAAATGACTAGAGAGATGTACTTTTTGAGTGGGAGTTTAGCATATAATTTGATTAAGTTGAACTCTAATTATCTTGAACATAGTCTAAGTCCACTTTGAATATATTTGTGTTGTAGATCATGGCTCACGCAAGTGTCATCCTGAATTTTAATACGTTCCTAGAGAAAGCTAAGTTGAAAGATGATGGAAGCAACTTTGTAGACTGGGCTCGTAATCTTAAGCTAATCTTACAAGCTGGAAAGAAGGATTATGTCCTTAATGCTGCGCTAGGAGATGAACCACCCGCTACGGCTGATCAGGATGTTAAGAACGCTTGGTTAGCACGTAAGGAGGACTACTCAATAGTTCAATGTGCAGTCTTGTATGGCTTAGAACCGGGACTTCAACATCGCTTTGAGCGTCATGGAGCATTTGAGATGTTCCAGGAGTTGAAGTTTATCTTTCAGAAGAACGCCCGGATCGAGAGGTATGAGACCTCCGATAAATTCTATGCTTGCAAGATGGAGGAAAACTCGTCTGTCAGTGAACATGTGCTCAAAATGTCTGGGTACTCAAACCGTCTAGCTGAACTGGGGATTGAACTCCCGCAAGAAGCTATCACTGACAGAATCCTTCAATCACTGCCGCCAAGCTATAAAGGCTTTGTGTTGAACTACAACATGCAAGGGATGAACAAGTCTCCCGGCGAGTTGTTTGCGATGCTGAAAGTCACAGAGTCTGAACTCCGTAAAGAGCATCAAGTGTTGATGGTGAGCAAGACCACTAGTTTCAAGAGAAACGGCAAAGGCAAGAAGGGCAATTCGAAGAAGAGCGGCAAGCCTGTTGCCAATCCACCGAAGAAACCCAAGGCTGGACCTAAGCCTGAAACAGAGTGCTTCTATTGCAAGGGTATGGGTCACTGGAAGCGCAATTGCCCCAAGTATCTGGCAGATAAGAAGGCGGGCAAAGAAAAATCAGGTATATTTGATATACATGTTATTGATGTGTACTTAACCGGCTCTCGTAGTAGCGCCTGGGTATTCGATACCGGTTCTGTTGCTCACATTTGCAACTCGAAGCAGGAACTGCGGAATAGACGAAGGCTGGCGAAAGACGAAGTGACGATGCGCGTAGGAAACGGTTCCAAGGTTGATGCAATCGCCGTCGGCACAGTGTCACTTCAACTACCATCGGGATTAGTGATGAACTTAAATCATTGTTATTTAGTGCCTGCGTTGAGCATGAACATTATATCTGGATCTTGTTTATTGCGAGACGGTTACTCTTTTAAGTCTGAGAATAATGGTTGTTCTATTTCTATGAGTAACATCTTTTATGGTCATGCACCGAATGTGAGAGGATTGTTCATATTGAATCTTGATAGAGATACGCATATACATAACATTGAGACCAAAAGAGTTAGAGTAAACAATGATAGCGCCATATTTTTGTGGCTCTACCGCTTGAGTCATATTGGTGTAAAGCGCATGAAGAAACTCCATGCTGATGGACTTTTGGAGTCACTTGACTTTGATTCACTTGACACGTGCGAACCATGCCTCATGGGCAAGATGACTGAGACTCCGTTCTCCGGAACAATGGAGCGTGCAAGTGACTTGTTGGAAATCATACATACCGATGTGTGTGGTCCAATGAGCGTGGAGGCACGCGGCGGATATCGTTATTTTCTCACCTTCACTGACGATTTAAGTAGATATGGTTATGTCTACTTGATGAAGCACAAGTCTGAAACATTTGAAAAGTTCAAGCAATTTCAGAGTGAAGTGGAAAATCATCGTAAGAAGAAGATCAAGTTCCTGCGGTCTGATCGTGGGGGTGAATATCTGAGTTTCGAGTTTGGTACTCACTTAAGACAATGTGGAATTGTTTCGCAGTTAACACCGCCTGGAACACCACAGCGTAATGGTGTGTCCGAACGTCGTAATCGTACTTTGTTAGAAATGGTGCGATCTATGATGTCTCTTACTGATTTGCCGTTATCGTTTTGGGGTTATGCATTAGAAACAGCTGCATTCACTTTAAATAGGGCACCATCGAAATCCGTTGAGACGACACCATACGAACTGTGGTATGGCAAAAGGCCAAAGTTGTCGTTTCTTAAAATTTGGGGATGTGATGCTTATGTCAAAAAGCTTCAGCCTGAAAAGCTGGAACCCAAAGCGGAAAAGTGCGTCTTCATAGGTTACCCAAAAGAGACAGTTGGGTACACCTTCTATCTCAAATCCGAGGGCAAAGTGTTTGTTGCTAAGAACGGAACTTTTCTCGAGAAGGAGTTTCTCTCGAGAGAATTGAGTGGGAGGAAGATAGAACTTGACGAGGTTGTCGAACCTCTCATCCCTCTGGATGGTGGCGCAGGGCAAGGGGAAACCTCTGTCATTGCGACGCCGGTTGAGGAGGAAGTTGATGATGATGATCATGAAACTCCAGTTCAAGTTTCTGTTGAACCACGCAGGTCGACGAGATCACGCGCTGCTCCAGAGTGGTACGGTAATCCCGTCTTATCAATCATGTTGTTAGACAACAATGAACCTGCAAATTATGAAGAAGCAATGGTGGGCCCAGATTCCAACAAATGGCTAGAAGCCATGAAATCCGAGATAGGATCCATGTATGAGAACAAAGTGTGGACTTTGGAGATACTGCCTGAGGGCCGCAAGGCTATTCAGAACAAATGGATCTTTAAGAAGAAGACAGACGCTGACGGTAATGTGACCGTTTATAAAGCTCGACTTGTGGCAAAGGGTTTTTCACAAGTTCCAGGAATTGACTACGATGAGACTTTCTCTCCCGTAGCGATGCTTAAGTCCGTCAGAATCATGTTAGCAATAGCTGCATTTTTCGATTATGAAATCTGGCAGATGGATGTCAAAACGGCGTTCCTTAACGGTTTCCTTAAGGAAGAGTTGTATATGATGCAACCCGAAGGTTTTGTCGATCCTAAAAATGCTGACAAGGTGTGCAAGCTCCAGCGATCCATTTATGGACTGGTGCAAGCATCTCGGAGTTGGAACAAACGCTTTGATGAGGTGATCAAAGCATTTGGGTTTATACAAGTGGTTAGAGAATCTTGTATTTACAAGAAAGTGAGTGGGAGCTCTGTGGCGTTTCTAATATTATATGTGGATGACATATTACTAATTGGAAACAACGTAGAGCTTTTGGAGAGCATAAAAGGTTACTTGAATAAAAGTTTCTCTATGAAGGACCTAGGAGAAGCTGCTTACATTCTAGGCATTAAGATCTATAGGGATAGATCAAAACGCCTGATAGGACTTTCACAAAGCACATACCTTGATAAAGTTTTGAAGAGGTTCAAAATGGAACAGTCCAAGAAAGGGTTCTTGCCAGTGTTACAAGGTACGAGATTGAGTAAGACTCAGTGCCCAGCAACTGATGAAGATAGAGAGCATATGCGCTCCGTCCCCTATGCTTCAGCCATAGGTTCTATCATGTATGCGATGCTGTGCACTAGACCGGATGTTAGCCTGGCCATAAGTATGGCAGGCAGGTTCCAGAGTAATCCAGGAGTGGATCACTGGACAGCGGTCAAGAATATCCTAAAGTACCTGAAAAGGACTAAGGAGATGTTTCTCGTGTATGGAGGTGACGAAGAGCTCGCCGTAAAAGGTTACGTCGATGCAAGCTTTGACACAGATCCGGACGACTCTAAGTCGCAAACCGGATACGTATTTATTCTTAATGGGGTGCAGTAAGCTGGTGCAGTTCCAAGCAAAGCGTCGTAGCAGATTCTACATGTGAAGCGGAGTACATGGCTGCCTCGGAGGCGGCTAAGGAGGGTGTCTGGATGAAGCAGTTCATGACGGATCTTGGAGTGGTGCCAAGTGCACTGGATCCAATAACCTTGTTCTGTGACAACACTGGTGCCATTGCCTTAGCAAAGGAACCAAGGTTTCACAAGAAGACCAGACACATCAAACGACGCTTCAACCTCATCCGCGACTACGTCGAGGAGGAGGACGTAAATATATGCAAAGTGCACACGGATCTGAATTTAGCAGACCCGCTGACTAAGCCTCTTCCACGGCCAAAACATGATCGACACCAGAACTGTATGGGTGTTAGATTTATTACAATGTAATTCACATGGTGATGTGAGGGCTAGATTATTGACTCTAGTGCAAGTGGGAGACTATTGGAATTATGCCCTAGAGGCAATAATAAATGTATAGTTATTATTATAATTCATGTATCAAGATAATAGTTTATTATCCATGCTATAATTGTATTGAATGAAGACTCATTTACATGTGTGGATACATAGACAAAACACCGTCCCTAGCATGCCTCTAGTTGGCTGGCCAGTTGATCGATGATAGTCAGTGTCTTCTGATTATGAACAAGGTGTTGTTGCTTGATAACTGGATCACGTCATTGGGAGAATCACGTGATGGACTAGACCCAAACTAATAGACGTAGCATGTTGATCGTGTCATTTTGTTGCTACTATTTTCTGCGTGTCAAGTATTTATTCCAATGACCATGAGATCATATAACTCACTGACACCGGAGGAATGCTTTGTGTGTATCAAACGTCGCAACGTAACTGGGTGACTATAAAGATGCTCTACAGATATCTCCGAAGGTGTTAGTTGAGTTAGTATGGATCAAGACTGGGATTTGTCACTCCGTATGACGGAGAGGTATCTCGGGGCCCACTCGGTAATACAACATCACACACAAGCCTTGCAAGCAATGTAACTTAGTGTAAGTTGCGGGATCTTGTATTACGGAACGAGTAAAGAGACTTGCCGGTAAACGAGGTGGAAATAGGTATACGGATACTGACGATCGAATCTCGGGCAAGTAACATACCGAAGGACAAAGGGAATGACATACGGGATTATACGAATCCTTGGCACTGAGGTTCAAATGATAAGATCTTCGTAAAATATGTAGGATCCAATATGGGCATCCAGGTCCCGCTGTTGGATATTGACCGAGGAGTCTCTCGGGTCATGTCTACATAGTTCTCGAACCCGTAGGGTCTGCACACTTAAGGTTCGACGTTGTTTTATGCGTATTTGAGTTATATGGTTGGTTACCGAATGTTGTTCGGAGTCCCGGATGAGATCACGGACGTCACGAGGGTTTCCGGAATAGTCCGGAAACGAAGATTGATATATAGGATGACCTCATTTGATTACCGGAAGGTTTTCGGAGTTACCGGGAATGTACCGGGAATGACGAATGGGTTCCGGGAGTTCACCGGAGGGGGGCAACCCACTCCGGGGAAGCCCATAGGCATTTGGGGGGGTCACACCAGCCCTTAGTGGGCTGGTGGGACAGCCCACCAATCCCCTATGCGCCAAGAGAGAAAAAATCAAAGGAAAGAAAAAAAAAAGGAAGAAGTGGGAAGGGGGAAGGACTCCCTCCCACCAAACCAAGTAGGACTCGGTTTGGGGGGGGAGAGTCCTCCCCCCTGGCTCGGCCGACCCCTTGGGGATCCCTTGGACCCCAAGGCAAGGTCCCCCTTCCTCCACCTATATATATGGGGCTTTTAGGGCAAATTTGAGACGACTTTCTCACGGCTGCCCGACCACATACCTCCATAGTTTTTCCTCTAGATCGTGTTTCTGCGGAGCTCGGGCGGAGCCCTGCTGAGACAAGATCATCACCAACCTCCGGAGCGCCGTCACGCTGCCGGAGAACTCTTCTACCTCTCCATCTCTCTTGCTGGATCAAGAAGGCCGAGATCATCGTCGAGCTGTACGTGTGCTGAACGCGGAGGTGCCGTCCGTTCGGTACTAGATCGTGGGACTGATCGCGGGATTGTTCGCGGGGCGGATCGAGGGACGTGAGGACGTTCCACTACATCAACCGCGTTCTCTAACACTTCTGTTGTACGATCTACAAGGGTACGTAGATCACTCATCCCCTCTCGTAGATGGACATCACCATGATAGGTCTTCGTCCGCGTAGGAAAATTTTTGTTTCCCATGCAACGTTCCCCAAAAGGTAGACCGCCTACCAAATATCATTGCATTGAGAGCCCATTTGATACCCGAACCGTTAAACATATAGCAACACTATAGCGAGTTTATTCATCGGACATTTTTTGGTTTCAAAACTTGTTGTCGAGATGCCCGTTTTCCCTCTCATCTTTGCCTAGCCTTTGTGTACACCGAAAACTACCCTCGGACCCAAACCCGGCGGTCCGGATAAACCCGAAATACTCCAAACCAGTGGATCCGGATAAACCCCCGAAACCCCAAACCATCATCGGTTTCTCAATTGGACTTCCTAAAGTATTTATATCGAGCATACAATTTGAATCGGAGGATTGAAATGACCCATAACTCTAGCCCCTCTTAATATAAATAGTTGGGAAACCCTAACTTCTAGGGATCTTGTCTCATGGCGCTGCCGCGAGCCACATCTTCCTTGGGATTAGATCTGTCCAAACGGGTCGTGTAACCCGGCCGGTCCGACAGCCCATGTGCCTGGCCTGGCTCGGCACGGGCTCGGGCCCGACACGAAGCAAGCCTCAGGCCGTGCCTGGGCTTGAAGGCTGGGCACGCGAACCGACACGACATGACCCATTTATCATTTTTATTTATATATATAAGATAGAAAAGCCCAATACATCAAAATCAACCCAAAAAACAGCCCGGTATGTCAAAATCGTCCCAAATAATAACCGAACAGACCGAAATCGACCCAAATAACAACCTAAAATACTAAAATTCTAACAGGGCAACAGACCTGACGTGCCGACAGACCGGCCCATATAACCCCGTGTCGTGTTTGGACCTGGACCCCAAACACGTGAGTCAGCACGGCACGACCCATTTAATAAACGTGCCTCAACGGGCCGTGCCGTGCCACGTACAATTCTGCCCGTTTGGCCACTATGCTTCGGATTCCCGTGCATCCACTTTGCCTTGAACCACCCACCAACTAGAGCAGGAGTGATTTTCCCTGTTCCATCCAACCCATCGATCCACTCCACCTCACCGCAACCAGCCGCACCTTTGCAATGAGTGAGCCCCTGCTCGATCTCCTCCCACGATTCGTGCCCGAGCTCCTCAAGCACCATGCCGTCCGTGCCCCTTCGCGTCTGGCCAGCCGACGAGCTGCCGGAGACCAGTCAGGTCATCGCCTCTCCCTGCTCCCGTGCAACTCTTTTCCTTCTCTCCCTAATCCCTCTCTCTCTCCAAGGAATTGGCAGATCCAGGAGCTCCCAACCATGGCCGCCAGCAGCAACAGCGTGACCCCTACCAGGAGCTGCAGCCACAGTGCTCGGAGGCGCCTTCCTAACTCAGGATTGCACGCCCAAGCTACCATGGGTGCCCGCGCCAGGAGCCCCGCCATCCTCGCTGACACCGGCGTTGCACCGCCCTACTGACTCCCTCTCCCTTCCCTTCGCTTTCCTCTCCCGCGTGTTCTCTTCTTCCCTGAGCTCCCTCTCCCCATCTACCCATTTTTCTCTCAAGTACACAACCATGGAAGCTGCCATGAACGCCAAGATTCACCAGACGACAAGAGAACGTAGTCCCTCGCTGAATCCATGGCGCCCATATGGGATCTGACCCGTTCCGGCTAGTTCCCGCCGACCACGTGGCCAGGACCTCCCTTGTCGCCATCTCTGCATCACCACTCTGTTCTGTGCTAAAGAGCAGTAGCAGCTCGCACGCCGAGCGTTGATCGAGCCGAGGCCCAACTCGAAAGCACGTCTGGGCTGGGAGTGCCCCTAGCCCTCCACCAACCAGCCCAACCTGGATCGAGCCGAGGCCCAACTCGAAAGCACGTGTAGGCTGGGAGTGCCCCTAGCCTTCCACCAACCAGCCCAACCTGGCCCAAGGTGAGCCTACACTTGCCATCTTATCTTGGGGCAGTCAAAGCCCATCATAACAGAACTTCCTTTCCCGCTTGGCAATCAAGCGAGATGCTCATCCAGGAGGTCCTCAATTCATTATTTTGGTAGGTCCTGTACGGCGCCTTCACGGTCCTCCTTGCGAGCCGGCCTATATAAAATGTGTTGGTCCTTTAAAAATTGAAGAAAAATCATAGAATTTTAAAAAAGTTCACTGATTTTTGAAATATGTTTACGTAGTTTCAAAAAGTTCACAGAATTAAAAAAAAATCATTGATTGCAATAAAAGTTCATTGATTTTCAAAAAAAGTTCATCAAATTTAAAAACAGTTCATCGATTTAGAAAAAAGTTTATGAATTTTAAATTAAGTGCATGGATTTTTAAAATAAGTTCATCAATTTTCAAAAAAGTTCATCAAGTTTCACAAAAGTTCATCAATTTAAAAAAAATCACGGATTAGAACTCAGATAGTATTCCTAAATAGGCCGGCCCATGGCGGAGCGCTGCAGGCGCCGGTTAGCAAAATTTGCCTATAACCGGCGTGTGTGGCGCTAAATAGGCTTTCCCCAATATTTTTGCCTGTTGTGTTTAAATTTTGCACACACACATCCACTTGGGCTTGTTTCTCACCCCTCGGCCATTGCAAGCTGTTGCAATCCAGCCCACTAACAACATACTAGTTTCTGCAATTTTCTCCATTTTTAGAGAATGCATATTTGCGTATACATCTACAGTTTTAAATATTAATATCTAATTAACCATGCATCATATTAAAATTGTTCTGTATAAAAAATGATTAGAATTTTGTGTATATTAATAATATTCCACTTTCATGAATGATAAAAATGTTAATCTTGTTTTTTTATTTAATTTGCATTATGTCATGTGAAAAACGGTTTGTCTCATAACTAAATAACCATAGTTTCTCCCTCAAAAAAAACCATAGTTTCAATTAAAATGATCCACATATATAACTTAAGTAGTACAACACGTATAATCATAAGGTGGACTCTATTTTACTATTCAATGAAATTACACTAATATTTTCTAAACAGTTGCCCCACTCTCGTGGGGTTTCCCTGCGGGGCCCGGGCACTCCCTCCGGGGGTTTCCCTGCGGGGCCCGGGCACTCCCTCCGGGGGCCGGACATCTTACCTTCCGAGATTCCGGTCTCGGAAGGCGCCAATACCAAGCCCATTTCCTAAAACCTGTTATCCGAAATCCGGACCCAAAAACTCATATCACGATCAGTGGCACAAGGCACTGGTTGGTTTGAGAAAACTCAAGCCGCCCGAAAGGGCATGTCCGAAGAACCGTCGGCTCCATACCGGAAAGCGGGGCGCTAATTCCATGTACCGATTCCAAAGGAAAGGTACCGATTAGAACAGAACAGAAGCAAGGTACCGATTCCAAAGGAAAGGTACCGATTAGAACAGAACAGAAGCAAGGTACCGATTCATTCCTGAGGTACCGATCTTGCTTTGCTATTTCCAATGATGTGATGCTTTGCTATTCAGGGGAATTCCTCCTAGCGTCGGAAACTCTATTTATTTAGGATCAGTCTTCCTCGTTCGTTCCCTCAAGTCTTCGGTCACTCCTCGACGACCTTGTTTTGGAACAAAATTCAAAAATTACATATGGGTACTTTTTAGAATTGTTATCCGTTGTTCCGGCCTCGTTTAAACTTGCCTAAATATGTAGTCTACTTATGCTTCACCTTGTGCCATGTTTAGCAAAATTTGGTCTTGTCTTGTAAATAAATGAGAGTGAAATAAATGTTTCGAACATGGAGTTTCGTAAATATGCAACTCGTTGAATATTGAACTTCACTTAATTTGTAGTCATTAATTGTTCCATCTTGCCATGCCATGCCTATTTTAATCGTACATGCATCATACTTTTTTGCGCATCATATCATGAATATGTTGTGGTGTTTACCGTGTGTTGTTTGTTTTTTTCCAGATTTTCTTCTCCTTGCTAGAGTTCCGAACTAATTCGGAGTGTGAGGATTCGTTCGATTATGTTGGTTCGTCGACTTCATGGCTTCGTTGTTCTTCGAAGCAGGATTTCGGGCAAGATGAACATTTCCTTGGATACCACTACTATCATTGTCATGCTAGTTGTCAAGTTCAACCTCTATGTCTTGCTGCCCACCACTTATTTGTCAAGCCTCCCAAACTGCCATGATCAACCCCTAACATCCACCTTCCCAGCAATCCCTTGTTTGGCTATGTTACCGCTCGCTCAGCCCTTCTTATAGTGTTGCTAGTTGCAGGTGCAAGTTGTTTCCATATAACAATATGGATCTTGGGATACTACAATATTATTGCTATTTAATTTAATACACATATATACTTGGTAAAAGGTGGAAGGTTTGGCCTTTGGCTCAGTGTTTTGTTCAGACTTTGCATCCCTAGTTAATTGTGTACCGGTGTTATGTTCCATATCAAGTGCTCATAACATGCTTGTGGTTGTTATGGGGACCCCATGATTTCCGTTTTGGTGTAAAACTCTTCCGGCAAGGCTCAATATTGGTACTATTTGCTTAATAACGACTAAAATTGGCATATGCAATGATAACATCGTGGATAATTAATCAACTCTCACGGGCCAGTGATCCTCATGAGTGTTGGTCCAAACTAGACAATGTCCGGCACCCACTGGTCACCCGGGGTTTTAGCCAACCCGATGTCTTGCCCATCTCGTAGTGCCCTAAGAAAGAGATACGCGCGACTCCTATTGGGATTTGGCCTGCCGGGCAGTCTTTCTGGATTTGTTTTACCTTTCTCAAATGTCTCGTGCATTGGGATTTCGAGGATATCTTGGGCTATCGCGAGGTTGAGGTTTTCCAGCACACCTAGTGGCCATTTCCTCATGGATGAGTTGGAGCACCCTTGCAGTGTTAAATCTTTTGGAAAGCTATGCCAGCGGTAATGTAATAACTTGGATAATTGTTTAACATCCGGTCATAGAAAACTTAAAGTAAACTTAAATTAAATACACCAACTATGTGCTTAACCATGATTGTCGCTTCAAGTGAGATTTAAACCAAGAGGGGAACATAGTGGGGTTATGATTGACTCATAAGTAGGTGTTCATGATGACTGCTTGATCATTACTAGTTCACGTTCGTTTATGCGTAGATCACTCTTCTTATTTTTGTACTCGTAAGTTAGCCACTCAAATAAATTCTCAGTACTTGTTGAAACCTCACCACTATTACCTACCTCACCCATTAAGCTTTGCTAGTCTTGAGACACTTGAAAATGAGATTGCTGAGTCTCTGTGGCTCACATATTGCTACAACAATAGTTGAAGGTACAGGTAAAGCGATGTTTTGAGGTGAGAGCGATGCTTGTTTGATTTGGAGTTCTTCTTCCTCTTCTTCATTGATGTAGGATGGGTTCCACGCACGCAGCATGGGAGTAGCAAGGATGGATGTCCCTTTTATCGTATGATTTCATCCGTAGTCGGAACCTAATCTTCTATTTGATGATTGAATGTATTGTTGTATTGAGATGATAACGATGTAGCTTACGGGGAGTGTAAGCCAATTCCATATACTCATCTTGTGGGGACCCCAACTTGTAAGTCGTGATAACCAAATGCATGTGTACAGTGATCCTAGAGATCAATGCTTACTGAACACGCAGAAGGTGAATAACAAGAGTCTTACATCCATACATACCGTTTGATACAGATAAGGGCCATTAAGGCTAGGTCTTACATAGATAGGGCCTCGAAGCCATACATACCATACATAGCTAGCATCGGAAATTTTGAATTAAACCATGAATCCATGCCATCGGCCTTAACCTACACGCATTCTGACTAGGAAGGGTCTAAGTTCGCATGTCCGTCACCGACGAACTCTCCTCAAATTCCTGCTCTTCCATGCCTGGCCAATTAAATAACCAGTGGAAAGCCAATGAGTACTTTGAATGTACTCGCAAGGAATCCATGATATAGAACAAGGAAATAATGAAACATGATATAATACTAGTAGGAAATCTTTGCAGAAAGCATGTTTTTCCCTGATGGAATAACATGATCAACTTGTCGTGCGACATGCATCATAAGGTAAGTGATAGCCAGGTTAACAGGTTACATCTATCAACATCAAATGAGGGCTGAACAACGCACGTTCACCCATCATGCCAAGTCATCCGACTTAGCCTAGGTACCACATTACTCACATACCACCCTTTCTCTCACACACACACTGTTTGGCAAACATGGACATAGCCCAAGAGCGGTCACCCAACTGTACTTGACCATGGACACGACTATTCGAATAGTTTTACACTCTACAGAGATTGCACACTTTACCCACAAGACTCGAGAAACTTCCGTGTCAAGACGCGACTCATGGTATTTTTCATACCCAAGGCAAGTACCCGAACTTTACCTTTCTCATGATGGTACTAGCAAAGAGACTACTCGTTGGCGACAATCTCTCGTAATGTACTTCACACGTATCATCCACGAGGGCACGCAACGGTGTGCCCGATGTCTTGGCACTCTTTTTCTTGGCACGACCCCATCTCGAGAAGGACTATGTCACTTCCGCCCCTAGTAATGTGGCTCTTTACTAGCATCAACCATAGTAATCAGCAAAGCCCCGTCCCATAAGAGGTATCGTGGTTGTACATGTAAGGTTGGAGTAACGGTCCCAACTTAAACCATTCCATTTTCGAAAAACCACACAAAATCACTAGCCTCGGTATACCACTCCTTTCTCAAGTGGCTACCTAGCTCACACCATCTCCCTCGGGCATTAGTGGCACCCGACGTTTTTTCTGTAAAACCTTTGAAATTACCCGCCTTTACCGTCACCATGCATGTACTCAATCCCATGTGTAGAACTACTAGCAACCTAAATACACCCCACCTGCACATCCCTCATAGGTAGGTAGGGTCATGACCAAGTGCAAGTGTCAACGGGCTACTATCGGAAACACCCCACCAAGGTAGTAACCGATCCAATATGATCCCTTGCATCGGAATAAAATGCTAAATATGACATTCATGAAGGTAGTCTCTTAGACATGGTCAAGGGCTGGTTGCCTTGCTCAACAAAGCCTCCGGGGTCTTCAAAGTATTCTGGTCCAAGTCCCTTGTCAGCCACGCAATCTATCATCGCAATATCACGGGCAAAACTAAGTACTCAACCACAAAGAGAGAAAATAATTTACTCAGAAAAATGTCACAACATTTTTGTAAAATACTAGGATGAGTGTAGGTTGTGTAAATATTATTCGGTTTTATTTCTGGGTTGTAAAAAGTTGCAGAAACTATTTTAACACAATGTTAAAATGCCTAAAACAGGGTTTAAAAATAAAATAGTGCATGCACCTATTGTAAAACTTCACAAGTGCCACCCTAAAATACAACAAAATATTACAATATTTGTGGTGTAGGAATATTTGAATTTTGACAAATATTTAAACCTATGGATATTTTGAAAGACTCTGGAAAAGAAATAAAAAGAAAGGCCACTATTTCGCTTGGGCCAAACCGGTCAGCACACACGACCCAGAGGAGAATCAGCCGCGCCACGCGGCCACGTAGAAGGTGCCAAGGCATTTTACGCCTTCAACCGACGAGGCGCCCGCACGGATGACGCGTTCAAAGCTGAAAGCTCCGCCCCAGCGGTCAACAAAAGAAGGAGGGGGAAAGGTGGATGACAGACGGACCCCTCCGGGGTTGTCTTCAACGTCTCGACAGGAGAGTGGGCGAGCTCACCGGTGGTGAGACGAGGCACGGTTGGTCTTGGTGATGATAGAAATGGAACCGGTGTCGTCCCGCCGTTCGATGGGTAGTGTAGGGAGGTGCTGATGTGCAGCGACTCGCCGACGGCGAGGTCCCGTGGCAGAGGCGCTTCAGGAGGGTGGTCGTCAGGGCCGAATCTTGCAGCGAAAGAACATGGGAGAGGGGGAGAAGTAGCAGGAAGTTGTTGTGGTTCTAATGGGGAAGAAAGGAGAGATGGAGCGGCCATGTACCCGAGGATTGCCGGAATCCTGATGCGTTGATCCGGAGTTCGATCTTGAGCTTGGGAGCCTCTGTCGATGAGTGGGTGGTTTAGGTGTGCGATTAAGGGTAGAAGAAGGTCGAAGGGAGGGAGAGGGAGGCCCGGGATGGCATTTTATAGTGGGGGCACGGTCCACGGAGGGCTGGTGCACCAGCAAGAGTGTGGCGATGGACAAGGGAAGAGAGGGGACTCGGAGATATGCCTGCGGTCTTCGGGGGCGCGGTGTGGGGTTGGAAAGGGAACAAGGAGGAGTGGGAGTTGGATCCTGGCGTGTCCCAGTGGCGGGCACCATCTGATTGAGTCGGGCGGCCGGGGGCACACGTCGTAGGGGGAGGAGAAGGGGAGAAAGGTGGGGCACGACGTGGCGCAAGGTCTCTATCATCGAGGGGGTCTCGTGGGACAGCTAGAGTGGGCAAGAGCTGGTCAGGCTGGCCTCCCATAATGTGGGTGCGCACTGTAGCGTTTCCAGAGCGCTGTTTTGGCATGCCACGACATGCGAGCGCGCTCTGGCGTGTTCTACATTGTCTTCTAGTTTCTGGGGGAAGTGGAGATGCCCCTTGGATTTCCTGGAGCTGTGGAGAGGGGTTGTGGTCAAAGGAGGAGTGTGAGACAGTCTCTGCCAGGGTGAACAAGAAGGTTAATTGGGGTCATTGTCTAGCCCTAATGTTGAGCCAAGGCTAGATCTCTCTGTTGTAGATCAAGGGCAAGACTGTGGGCTTGTGATAAAAATTTGGAGTGAAGGAGAATGGTAGAAGGGGTGAAAACAGTAGTTTTACCAATCACAACAAAGTGTTGGATGCTGGTTTGATCAAGATAAACCTCACCACTTTCAATGAGATTTAACAGTATTATATGATGGAAAAAATTAGTAGGATTTGCCAAGTTTGAGATCATTTAAGCAAAGTTGACAATGTAAACATGAAAAACCCTAGAAATGGGAAGAATTAGATTTCTGTTCACCAAGGTGATTAAATCAACTCCCACAAATGCTAAAGTTGGTGTGACATCCTTATTTGGGGGCTGGCACTCCTCTAAAGTTTGGGATAAATTTGATTAACTTGGGAATGTAAAGCTGGTCAAGTTTGGTTGTGGACAGAAAGGGTTTTGGGGTTATTAGGTGGATCAAATCAACTTGGATTGAGATGAAACTTTGCAGGATCACCACATTTATCATGTGTGCCTTGCTAGAATTTTCGTGGAATTTATTCAGAATATTTCGTATGGGAATATTTCAAAAGCTTGAAATAGGCAGTATCGGTTTTGAGGGGTTTTGTCCAATATTTTGAACATGACTATGTGTTGAAATTCCTATGTATGGAAAATATATGTCCACTGAGTTTCCCTAACTTTTCTCAAATATTTTTGAAGCAAGAAAATAATTTTCCCTATGAAACAGCATTTCAGGCCTAACAAAAAGGTTTTTAAATAAAATAGGAAAATAACTTTGAAAATAACTACTTTGTGGTAAAACATCCCTCCTAAATTGGGGACTTGTGGTGCAAATCCCAAATCAGGGGTTTTGGAGAACTTAAAATGATTAAATGTGTTTTGTTAAAATAATAATTTATAAAAATGGTTTCCTCATTCTATACACATGGCATTAACATTGGGAAAGGGCTTGGGGTCAAGGAGGTGGGTTTTAGAAAGGAGAACAACTATAATCACTCAATTAGTCACACACACAAGTTGCAACAAAATCAATCATCGCAAACATGCAAAAAGTTTTAATTGGTTCCAGTTTTTACAAAAACAGCATGTGGCAAAAGTGGTACAACCACAGGGTGTGACAGACCTATCCCCCTTACAAGAATCTCGTCCCGGAGATTCCTAGGCGAGGCGCTAAAAAGAGAAGGAAACTCGGATCTGAGGTAGTCTTCGCGCTCCCATGTTGCTTCTGTTTCACGGTGGTTGCTCCACTGGAACTTGAAGTAGTTGATGGTGCGGCTTTTGGTGCAATGGTCGGCTTCATCCAGGATGTGGATTGGTCACCCACGATGAGAGAGGTCTGGCTGAAGATCGATATCCTTGTAGAGCTCAGGGTGATTGGGAAATTGGATTCACTTTCGGAGTTGCGACATGTGGAAAATGTTGTGCACATCCGAAAGTTTGGATGGTAGCTCCAGCTGGTAGGCAACTTCTCCTCGCCTGTCGGTGATCTTGAAGGGGCCGATATATCTTGGCACAAGATTTCCCTTGACGTGGAAGCTTTTTGTCCCCTTGAGAGGCGTGACTCGAAGATAACATAGTCCCCAATAGAAACTCATGTCTCGGTGATGTGAGTCAGCGTAGCTCTTCTGTCTTGATTTGGCATCCTCCAAACGTTCCCTCACGGGTTGAACTTGCTCTTCTGCTTGAAGGAGGACATCTGGTCCGAAGACCAGCCCTCCTACGGTTTCTGACCAGTGGAGGGGAGTGGGGCGCTTGCGACCATACAACACCTCAAATGGTGCCATCTGGAGATTGGACTAATAGCTGTTGTTGTAGGAGAACTCGACAAAGGGAAATTTGTCTTCCCACTTGGCTCCACATGCCAAGACACACACACGGAGCATGTCCTCGAGTATATGGTTTACTCATTCTGTGTGTCCGCCTGTTTGAGGATGAAAAGCGGTGTTGAAGGATAGCTTGGTTCCCAAGGCCTCTTGGAACTTGTTCCAGAACCTCGAGGTGAACTGAGTTCCTCGATCTGACACAATCTCCTTAGGGACTCCATTGAGGCTTACAATCCAGTTGATGCAAAAACTTGCCAACTGGTTCCAAGGGTAGGTCGTCTTGGCGGGAATGAAGTGGGCCACCTTGGTTACGTGATCGACAATGACCCAAATGGAGTCATGTCACTTGCTCGATCTGGGCAGAATGATGATGAAGTCCATCTTGACTTTGTCCCATTTCCATTCAAGCACTTGGAGATATTGTAGCCGTCCAGCGGATCACTGATGCTCAGCCTTGACCCTCTAGCACACAACACATTTTGCGACATAAGAGGCTATCTCTCTCTCTTCATGCCATGCCACCAGAATCTGGCCTTGAGGTCTTGGTACATGTTGGTTCCTCCAGGGTGGATGGAATATGGATTCTCATTTGCAGCTTGCAAGATCAGGTTCTTGAGCTCAGCGTTGTTGGGTACGCAAGTACGGTCCCCAAAAAATACAACTCCTTGCTCATCCACTAAGAATCTTGGGGCCTTGCAATCCTTGATCTTCTTCTTCATACCTTCGGTGCTCTTATGTCCCTTCTCAGCTTCCTTGATTTCGTCTATCAATGTAGGCTTTGCTTCGAGATTGGCCATAAATCCTGGTGCGACTAACTCCAGCTCGAAGATCTCAAGTTCCTCATACAAGGCCGTTAGCCTTTCTTTGATCATATCATTCAAGGAACAAGTCTTTCTGTTCAAGGCTTCTCCTACCACATTGGCCTTCTCGGGGTGGTATCGAACACTAAGGTCGTAATCTTTGATCAACTCCAACCATCTTCATTGCCTCATGTTCAGTTCCTTCTGAGTGAAAATATAATTCAAACTCTTGTGGTATGTGTATATCTCACATCGCTTCCCCAAAAGGAAATGTTGCCATGTCTTCAAAGCATGAACTACTGCTGCCAGCTCAAGATTGTGAGTGGCATAGTTCTCTTCATGAGAGTGTAGCTGTGTGGACAGATATGTCACGACTCCGCCTTCTTGAATGAGGACACCACCAAGCCCGGTACTTGATGCATCACAATTTATTACAAACTCCTTGTGAATATCAGGGGTGGACAGAACTCGAGCTGTTGTCAACCTCTTCTTGAGGTCCTGGAAACTTTCTTCGCACTTTGGTGTCCATTTGAACTTCTTGTCCTTATGCAAGAGTTCAGTCATAGGTCGGGCGATGCTTGAGAATCCTTCCACAAACTTGTGGTAGTATCCCGCGAGTCTGATGAAGCTCCTCAATTCCTTCACGTTGGTTGGTGATTGCTAATTGGTCACGGCTTCAATCTTGGCAGGGTAAACAGATAATCCATCTGCTGTCAACACATGGCCCAAAACCCCAACTTCATGCAGCCAGAATTCACACTTGTTGAACTTGGCATAAAGCTAGTGCTCTCAAAGCTTTTCCAGCACCATCCTCAAGTGTTGCTCATGTTCTTCTTAAGAATTGAAGAAGGCGAGTATGGCATCGATGAAGACAACGACAAACTTGTCTCGATACTCCATAAAGACTTTGTTCCTGAGGTACATGAAGTAGGCTGGGGAATTGGTTAACCAAAATGACATGACCGTGTTATCATATAAGCCATATCTGGTCACAAACGTCGCCTTCGGGATATCCTATTGTTTGATCTTCAACTAGCAATACCCAGACCTGAGATCGATTATGGAGAACACCTTGGCACCATTCAGTTGATCGAACAGGTCCTCAATCTTGGGGAGCACATACTTTTTTGTTATTGTGACTTCATTGAGAGAACGGTAATCAACATAGATACTGATTGTTCCATCCTTCTTAGACACAAATAGAACAGGTGATTTCCAACGAGAGGCACTAGGACGAATGGATCCTTTTCTGAGCTGCTCAACCAGTTGCTTCTTCAGTTCAGCCAACTCTTCGGATCCCATTCTAGGGCTTCTTATAGATGGGTCCATCTCCGCGCATTAGCTCAAAAATGAACTCAATGTCACGGTGAGGTGGCATTCTGGGAAGCTAGTTAGGAAAGACATCTGGGCATTCACATACCAATGGCACTTGATCCATCTCACCTCCCCAAAGGCAATTAACCCGAGGGGCTTAATTGGAGGTAGGGTCGGGAACGTACTTGATCCCGAGTCCTTGGGTATTGGTTATCATAAAAATCCTCTTGGCATAGTCCAACAAGCCTTGGTGCTTGATTAGCAAATCCATGCTAAGGATCTCGTCCAAGCCTTGCGACTTTAGGATGATGAGATCTACTAAAAAGTCTACCCTCTTGATGTTGATCCAATACTGCAGTAACCTTAATCATGCCTGTAGTCGATATAACTAAAACTCCAGGTGGTTAAACCAAAATCACACAGAACAAGGGAGTACCTTGCTCTGATACCAATTGAAAGTGCGTTATATCGACTAGAGGGGGGGTGAATAGGAGATTTTTAGAATTTCCTCACTGTGGAAATTCCTTTTGAGGAAATTCCTCACTGATGACTAACTTACAGCGGAAACAGTAAAGGATCAGGAGTGCAAAGTTTCACTACAGCAGTTTTTCAGTATGAGGAATGTGAAAACAGATTGCATAGTAAGCAGGCACGCAGAAAACAGATGAGGATTAACTTGCGTGAGGAATTTGGGGTTGAGGAATTTCAGAGAAAGTCTTCAGTAAATTCTTCAAACAGTGACAGTGAATATCATCAACAAATAATCTGAGGAATATAAAGAGTTGAGGAATTAGAACTCGTTTCACACCGAAGCCAGTAGTTCATGACCCAGTTCCAACTGTTGTGACAGTTGTACATCTGGTTTGGAGCGCTTGGTATTGAAACCAAAAGACACACAGTCCCGATAGACACAGTCCCTACCGTATTCTCCTTGAGCTAAGAACACACAGTCCTCGCCCAACACTCATGGCAAGTCTTTAGGGAAGACTTCCAAACCCTCACAAACTTGGTCACCCGGCGATCCACAATTGACTGCTAGATTGCTCTAGACCATGACGCCTAACCGTCTGGAGGATGCACAGTCCTCAAAGGTAAAATGCTTCAGTCCCACACAGGAACAACTTCTTCAGTGATGCTCAATCACTTGGTTCTCGGTTTGTGGTTTGGTGTTTGGGGTATTTCCTCACTGATGAATTACTCTCGAAGACTGTGAGGAATTTGGGTTGCTCTTATGACAAGTGTCAGTTTCTAACGGAGCAGCCAACCAGCTAATGGTTGTGGGTGGCGGCTATTTATAGTCTCGGAGCATCCCGACATGATTTGACACTAATGCCCTTAAATAATATGACTGTTGGTGTGGATAAGACCAATGATGTGGCGTCGCTATCGAAACGGTCGGGACCCTCAACTGTGAGAGTCCTCATGTCACTCATCTTCCTCACTTGAGGCTTTTGGTAGGATTAGGCTTGGGTTGAGCATCATGAGGAAATTCATTCCAATGTGTTACCTCGACCCCTTTAACAGTACGGTGTTCCTATTAGTCATGTGTGAAGAAAACAAAACAGAAAGAGTAAATCTTCATGCTTCAAAGTCTTCAGAATGATTTTCTTCAGGACACACTCAATTCCTCAATTTCAATATCTTCATGAGGAATATTAATTTCATCGCAAATTCTTCGCGATTCAAATCTTCAGCTTCAGACCAATTTCTTCAACCGAAGATATACATTTTTAGGGGTCGATATTCATCGAATATTTCAAACTTCTCAGCGACTTATAGATCATGTGTACACTCGTGAACACATTAGATACTTAACCTATAAGTCTTCAAACCACCAAAATCACTAAGGGGCACTAGATGCACTTACAATCTCCCCCTTTTTGGTGGTTGATGACAATTACGTTAAGTCTTCAACAGGGATAAAAATATCAAGTGTAAATACTCTTTTGAGGAATTTGAAATCAAGATTCAGAGAGACTCCTTGTGAAGATGTGCATATCTTGAGGATTTTTCTTTTCACAGCAAATGCACATTCACGATTTATATCATGGAGATCTCCCCCTGAGTCTTGTAAATCATGCATACATATGACATATAGTATTAAGAAATTGAAGATGCATGATGACAAATGGTATCAGACGAATTCCAGCATGCGTGCATTAAAATTTTGAGGAATAAGCATGCGAAGAAAAACGTTCAAAAACGTCAGAGTACCATCGGGCTTAAGTTACAACTCATTACATAAACACTTTAGAAGAGCCAAGAGTTTGTAACTTAAATATAGTTCATAAGCCCCAAAATATCCCGCGTGAAGACTAACTCTCAAGTTTCTCCCCCTTTGTCATGAAGTGACAAAAAGGGACAAACTGAGGACTAACGCCCGTGAAGACTTTCACTCCTTGGCAGTTGATGAAGACGCGTGAGGATTCTTGGGAGCAGTCTTCTTCCTTGGACCGGTGGCAGTGTCTTGTTATTCTTCATCAGATTCAGAAGTGTGGAATGAAGAAAAAGAGTTATCCTCAAGGTCTGGAACTAGAATTGGCCTGAATTTCTTCTTTGGTGGCCACGACCAGTCAAAGTCTCGCACAAACTCCAATTCTTCAAGTTCTGCCGGAGTCTTCAGATGAGCAAGTGTGGCCCAGGTGCGATCAAAAACCTCATGAAGATAATGATGGTTAAGCTTCACAGCATTCTGCGTTTCATTGAGGGTTTTCACAATGGCGCCGAACTGGCGTTTGACCCACTTGTGATTCCGATCCACCTTCTGGTGAAGACTGAGAAGAAGCTCTCTGGTATTCAGCACAGAGGAGCAACAGGGCTTGGAGGATGAGTCTCAGTATCATCCCATGAAGAATATGCTTCGGGCTCTCTGAATTGGCCATCAAGGGGCCTACGGCCTTCATCAATGACAGACTTTCCTTTTCCTTCAACAGGCTCGAAAGTCTTCTTGTTGACCCTGATAGGAGGCATATAACCAACATGGTTGTTGAAATCAGCGTGAAAGTTGATGCCCGACCTTGTTCTAATGAATCTCATGATCCATGGAGCATATATCTTGTGGTCAAAAGGACACATTGCATTGTCGGCCAATGTCCTCAAGAATAAATCATGGATGTTGATAGGAATACCATGGATGATGTTGAAGAGGATATTCTTCATGATGCCTACCACATCTTCTTCATCATCATGGCCCTTGATCGGTGCAAGAACACTCCAGAGAATTCTGTAAACTGTCCTTGGTTCATATTTGAACTCATGGATGAGGAAAGTCGTTCTTGGTGATTTTCCTTTAGCCAAAGGCTTCATGAGGACTTCCATCATCTTGTTGGGCAGCTCACGCTCATCATAAAGCTTCACGGCTTGCTCTGAGGGAATTGACATTGGCAGTGCACGCAGGAGCTCAATGGCAGGAGCCTTGTGGTGTGTTGTTTGCGTCATCCAGTCAAACACCCAGGTGTTGATCTCTGTAGGATCTCCAGATATGTGAAGAGTGGCATAAAATTGAAGAATAAGCTCACTGTTCCAGTCACAGATATCTGAGCACATTGGGAGGAGTCCAGCTTCATGAAGGACGTTGAGGACTGGAGCCAGGCATGGTATTTCTTAAAGCTCAACATGAGGAACATGCCTGTGCTGGAAAATCTTGTTTCTTCCACACAACACAGAGGCATAGTAATTGAGCTGTGTCCTCGTCCAAAACTTCAGATGCTTGATTTGAGGCTTGTCATAGGGATTTTCTCCGATGAAAAACATGCGTTCTTCAAAGAAGGACTCCTTTTGAAACTTTGGTCGCTTTGGGAACTGCTGACGCTGCATGGGCTGAAGGTTTGGCTGTTGGACCTAAGGGGAGACAACAATTGCAAACTCTGGGTTGAGGACGACGAAGGCATTGTCTAGGTCCGGTGCATTTTCCTCAGCATGGTCCTCAGGGTGAGGAATTTCATCAGCTTGAGCTTCAGGCTGAGGAGCATGCTCTTGTTGCGCTTCAGGCTGAGGAATGGGATCTGGCTGAGCTTCAGGCTGAGGAATGTCGTCAACTGGAGCATCCTATTGAGGGTTTTTCTCCGGAGGAGGAATGGGTTCATCCTGAGCCTCTGTTTGAGGATCTTTCTCAGGAGGAGTTGGGTCAGCCTGATCCTTAGGTTGAGGATTTTCCTCAGGACTCTGACTTTCATCAGCTTGGGTATTTTCATTTTGTTCTTCCTCAGCTTGCTTGGTGATGGAGCCAGATGCATCTGCTAGTGCAGCTGATCCTTGTGGAGTTTCTACATGAGGAATGGAAGGCTGAGGACTGTCGTCAATGCGAATTTTTCGTCAGTATGTTCCTCAGATGCAACATCCTTCATTTCCTCATCAGGCCCTTGCTCCTGGTCTTCACTTGTGAAGGTAACCATTTCATAAGATGGAGCGCTGTTAAGTGGCACAGGATCCAGTGGAGCAATTTCTTCAAGTGCTTTGAGGCGCTTGGCCTCAGTGTGGTCTTCTGCTGAAGAGGCTTTTCTCTTCTTGGCTTCCTTTTCAGCAGCCCTTGTCTTTTTCACGTCTGATGCAGACAGAGTCATCTTCTTCACCTTTGAAGCTTTTGGTGAAGGTGTTTTCTCAGCAGATTCATCAGCTGGCTTTGAGGAACCAGCTGGAGCAGAGTCATCAGCTGGCTTTGAAGCAGCTGCTGGAACAGATTCATCAGCTGGCTTTGAAGAAGCAGCTGGCGCAGGGTCTGTCTCACCAGCTGTAGCAGATTCATCAGCTGGATTTTCAGTGGTGATTTCCTCAATTGCCGGTTCATCCACATGGCTTCCTTGAGGGATTTCCTCAGCTTGAGCAGTTTCATCAGCTGGTTTTTCAATCAGAGGCTGAGAAGTTGGTACTGGAGGGGCATCTTTCTTGTTGTAGTTGTTAACAACTTCAGTAGCATGTTTGATGAAATTGCTTTTGAGACTTTGACGGTCAGAAAGCTTGGAGTACTTATCTGTCAAAGTCTTCAACTCTGCCTGTGTTGACACAAGGTCATCAGGCGTCAGGTTGAGGAGATTCTGCTTGAGGAATTTCTCCTTCTTGAGCTTAGCCACCTTGGCCTGTTTAGCGTGCTGCTCCTTCCACTTGGCCTCTTTGATGAATGTAGCCACCATGTGGCTGATCTCACGGGGAAGTTTCAAATCATCAAGTGGAGTACTGGGGTCCTCATACCAGATATTGATGTAGTCGAGGAGGACTTTTGGGTCCATGGCCACAGGAATGGAGCTACCAGAAGCTTGAGCTACCCTCTCTTGCTTGTTTCTGATCATTGCTTGCAGAGTTTCATCATCAAATTCATCACTACCCTCTGATGTAGAAGGGACAATGATGATTTTTCTTGGGCTGGGTCTTGTTCCTCTCCCAGCAGTCACCTTAGTCTTTAGAGGAGTTGGTGAAGACTTTGTCTCCGAGCTTGTTGCAGCTGGGAGTGAGGAGCTGGAGGTAGCTGGCAGTGGCTTCACTACCGGCTTCTTTTCACGTTTTGAAGCATGTGGTGGTGGTGAGGATTTTGGTGTTGAGGGTTTTGGTGCTGAGGGTTTGGGCGTTGATGGTTTTGGAGCTGATGCTGGAGCTGGTTTCTCTTGAGGCTTTGAAGCCTTTGGTTCTGGTAGCACAGACTTTTGTTCAGGAATGGCCGTACCAGAGGTCTCAATAGTAGAGGAAGTAGCTGCAGTTGATGCAGCAGCAGATGATTCTTTGAACTTCCTCACAGCAGCCTCTGCCTGCTTCTTGAGCTTTGCCAAGTGCTTTTCCTTTTCATCAGGATAGTCATCAAGTGCTTCTTGATAATCCTCAAGTGGAGCCCGTTTGCTAGGAGGCTTCTGAGCGAATTTCTTAGCATATTTGGGAGTGACAAATCTGTACTCCTTCCACTCCTTAGCCCATCGGCGTTCTATCTTCTGAAGCCGAATCTTTCTCTTGGGCATAGTTTCATTTTCATCAGGAGTGGAGTAATCCAGGTATATATCCTTAGGGATATCTGCGGCTGTATTCTGCTCAAGTTTCTTGCCTCCCTTTTGCTTCCTGTCATCCTCCATTTTCTTCAGCTCAGGATTTTGCTGAAGAGATTGAACTCTTGAGGACTCTGATGAGACTTGAAGATTTTCTTCAAGAAACGCTGCAAATGAGTTAATTTGATGAGAACCGAGAGATTCCTCAGCTGACATGTGTGTACCTGTGAATAGAGTATAGTTGCGAGGAATTTGGAGAGGTCATATGCGTTCTCAGATTTGAAGAAAAATGAAAAAATTTGACAGTTGAGGAATTTGACCAGTGGTTGAGGAATTTGCCTAAGCATGCTGTTTTTGGGTTCCAGAGTTGTACAGATCCGAAAATTCGCACAACTGAGAAATCTCATGAAAATATTGGATGCTTAGTGAAGTTCATCAATAGTGTGGTGATAGGCAGTGCTTGAGGAAAAGAAACGGATGGATTGTTGAGGAAAAACAGATTTCACATCTCAGAAGTAAAATAGTAAATCAAACTTGATGTAAAAATAGGGTTTTTATTTACCCTAGATGGTGCGCACGAAGAACAGAGAAGAGTAGCACGAGAAGCTCTTTCGGTGCTTGTCCAATGCGCCCTAACCCGGCAGCAGAGGACGTTTACGGCGGCGGCGGACGAGGATGGTCCGACTCCGGCGTGGTTTCGACGACGGAAAAGTCGAGGCAGTGAAGCTTTTCTTCACCGGCGTCGAGACTTCCCGCGGTGGCGCTAGGTTTTCGAGCTTTCCTGTAGCAGGAGAGCGATGGAGCGAAGAAGTGTTTACCGAGGGGGATGGGGACATATTTATAGCCAGGCAGTTACTGTTGGCGCAAGGAAATCGGACCAAATAGCCCCTGCCTCTACGTCTCCGCAGGACACGTGTAACTTACGAGCAAAGCGGTGGAGATCATGGAGATCGTGGTTATCCGAATGAGGAAAGTGGGGTTCAGTTACTGTTCATTTAATTTTCTTTTTGAAGATTTGAGGATTTTGTTACAAAATCATCAGCTGACAAGGACGCAGTGAGGATTTCGAACAAAGTTTCAAGTAGAACGCATATGAAGAATTGAATAGACTGGATGAGAATAGCATAGAGGGAAAGTGGGGTCCGATCACATTCACTTAGATGAAATATCAACTTGAAGAAATAGCTATAAGTGAATGTTGTTGAGGACTTGAAATCACAGTCTATCTAGGTAAACGAAAGTCATCAAGTGTTTTTGAAGATTTGACTAACTTGAGGATTGTGTGATAAATCGTCACAATGATGAATTTTAATTTTCAAGAAGAACGATTTTGAAGAACAACTAATTTGAAGAAAATCAAATTTTTGAAGAAATGGGACTTTGAAGAAATTCAACTTGAGGAATTTCACGTTGGGCGGTGGCGTGACCCACCATATAAGAATGTTGATCACAGACGCCGCGTACAATTATCGTAGGGCCCTGGGAATCAATTTCTTAAGAATGTTGATTACAGACGCCGCGTACAATTATCGTAGGGCCCTGAGAATCAATTTCTTCGTTGATTTCTTCACACTCAGAGTGATATTCTTCATTAGTTGAAGAAAATCGATTCATCTTGTGTTGCACATCTAAGTCATCAATTTTGCATAAGTGTTAGGATGTGTGCATGTTTTTACAAAACATTTGAAGATTCTAAGATATTTAGCTCACACCGTAACTTGCAAAACCTTCTCTCATCCAAGGGCTTAGTGAAGATATCTGCCAACTGATCATTAGTCTTCACATGGTCGATGAGGATATTGCCCTTGAGGACATGGTCCCGAAAAAAATGATGACGAATCTAGATGTGCTTGGTCTTCGAGTGATGTACTGGGTTGTATGCAATCTTGATTGCACTCTCATTGTCGCAGTAGAGAGGCACATTCTTCATGTTGATACCATAGTCCTTGAGGGTTTGCTTCATCCACAGCAATTGAGCACAGCATGAACCAGCTGCAATGTACTCAGCTTCTGCACTGGAGAGTGATACGCAGTTCTGCTTCTTTGAGGACCAGCAGACTAGTGATCTTCTGAGGAAATGGCATGTGCCAGAGGTTGACTTGCGATCCACACGGTCACCAGCATAGTTAGAATCAGAATATCCTACCAGATGAAGATTCGAGCCCTTGGGGTACCATAATCCTAGTGTTGGTGTGTGAGCTAAGTATCGAAGAATATGTTTCACAGCCTTATGGTGTGATTCCTTCGGTTTTGCTTGAAAACGTGCACACATGCAAACACTAAGCATTATATCTGGCCTAGATGCACATAAATACAATAAAGAGCCAATCATAGAGCGATATACCTGCTGATCGAATTCTTTACCATTTTCGTCAGTGCACAGGTGGCCGTTGGTAGGCATTGGAGTCTTGGCACCTTTGCATTCATGCATGTCTAATTTCCTCAGAACACCCTTGAGGTATTTCTCCTGAGATATGAAGATTCCATTGTGTTGTTGACGAATTTGAAGACCTAAGAAGAATTTCAGCTCCCCCATCATAGACATCTGATATTCTTCACTCATCATGTAAGGAAATTCATCACTATATCGTTTGTCAGTACAGCCAAATATAATATCATCGACATATATCTGGCACACAAATAGCTCATTATCATAGGATATAGTGAAAAGAGTTGGATCGAGTGAACCAGGTTTGAAGCCTTTCTTCATGAGGAATTCCTTCAATGTATCATACCAAGCCCGAGGGGCTTGCTTGAGACCATAGAGCGCCTTTTTGAGTCTGAAGACTTTGTCTGGATTCTTTGGATCCTCAAAACCTGGGGGCTGAGCAACATATACTTCTTCCTCAAGCGTACCATTGAGGAATGCACTTTTCACATCCATTTGATATAAGATGATGTTATGATGATTAGCATAAGCAAGTAGTATTCGAATAGCTTCAAGTCTAGCAATAGGTGCAAAAGTTTCATCGAAATTTATTCCTTCAACCTGGGTGTAGCCTTGGGATACAAGTTGTGCCTTATTCCTCACCACTTGACCATCCTCATCTTGCTTGTTTCGGAAAATCCACTTGGTTCCGATGATATTGTCCTTGCGAGGATCTGGTCGCTTGACGAGCTCCCATACGTAATTCGGCTTGAATTGAAGAAGTTCGTCTTGCATAGCTTGGATCCACTCCGGTTCCAGGAAAGCCTCAGCAACTTTTGAGGGTTCTGTGATAGATACAAAGGAGAAATGCCCACATAAGTTAACTAAGTGTGAAGCTTTTGAGCGAGTGAGAGGACCTGGCGCGTTGATGTCATTGAGGATTTTGTCAAGTTCCACTTCATTTGCAATCCTCGGATGAGTTGTTTGAGGATTTCCTCTGGGCTGAGGAATTGGTTCTGGAGCAATTTCCTCAGGAGCACCTTCTTGATTTTCATTAGTGATGGGGATGGTTTCTTCATCAATTTCCTCCGTGGGAACAATGTCTTCAGTAGGTTTGAACTTTATTGCTTCCTCAGGAGATAGCTTATCTGGATCAGAAGGCAATTGCTCTCTTTGCGAGCCATTAGTTTCATCGAACCGCACATCTACAGTCTCAACAACTTTGTTGTGATAGTTGTTGAAGACTCTATAGGTGTGCGAGTCCTTTCCATAACCGAGCATAAAACCCTCATGTGCCTTAGGTGCAAATTTTGAGCTATGGTGAGGATCTCTAATTCAACATTTTGCACCGAAGACTTTGAAATAACTTGCATTGGGTTCCTTATCAGTGAGGAGTTCATATGAGGTTTTCTTGAGGAATTTGTGAAGATATACAGTGTTAATGATATGGCATGCAGTGTTGATTGCTTCAGGCCAAAAGCGATGAGGAGTCTGATATTCTTCAAGCATGGTTCTTGCCATCTCAACCAGAGTCCTGTTCTTCCTTTTGACGACACCATTCTGTTGAGGAGTATAAGGAGCAGATAATTCGTGAGTAATACCAAGTTCATCAAGATAATCATCAAGACCAGTGTTTTTGAACTCTGTTCCATTATCACTTGTGATATGTTTGATCTTGATGCCGAAGTTTGTCAAGGCCCTTGAAGAAAATCGTTTGAAGATTTCCCGCACTTCAGTTTTATATAAGATGATATGCACCCATGTATATCTGGAATAATCATCAACTATGAAGAAGCCATATAAAGATGTTGCATTAGTTAGTGTGGCATAGTGAGTAGTGTCACGCCCAATATGCGACCATATCCTCAATTTGGCACGAGGGCCTCGTCAGGGATAGAAGCGCATCTCGTCGTGTCGCAAGAATGGATATCGTTACAAGTACATGTACTGAAAAGAAGATATATATATATATATATAGAATTGGCTTACACTCGCCACAAGCTACATCAGAGTCACAACAGTACATTACATATTCATCAAGAGTAAGAGAAGGGTCCGACTACGGACGAAAACAAACGAGAAAAGAAGAACGACGTCCATCCTTGCTATCCCAGGCTGTCGGCCTGGAACCCATCCTAGATCGATGAAGAAGAAGAAGAAGAAGAAGAAGCAACTCCAAATGAACAAACAAGCGCTCGCGTCAAGTAACCTTTACCTGTACCTGCAACTGGTGTTGTAGTAATTTGTGAGCCACAGGGGACTCATCAATCTCATTTCCAAAGGTATCAAGACTAGCAAGCTTAATGGGAGAGGTATGGTTAAGTGGTGAGGTTGCAGCAGCGGCTAAGCATATATTTGGTGGCTAAACTTACGAGTACTAGAATAAGAGGGGGAAGATCTACGCATAACAGACGTGACTACTAATGATCAAATGAATGACCCTGAACACCTACCTACGTCAGACATAACCCCACCGTGTCCTCGATCGGAGAAGGAACTCACGAAAGAGACAGTCACGGTTACGCACACAGTTGGCGTGTTTTTAATTAAGTTACTTCAAGTTATCTAGAACCAGTGTTAAACAAAGTTTCCACGTTGCCACATAACCGCGGGCACGACTTTCCGAAAAGATTTAACCCTGCAGGGGTGCTCCAACTAGTCCATCACAAATTACCACAAGCCGCATAGAAATCCTCAATCACGACAGTCGCGATCTCGTCGGATTCCTTAGTGGAAAACCTCAACTCTGAGATTACCGAAAGCATCACCGGAATCCTGATGCACAAGATATTTCGTCAAAGGTAAAACTAATCCAGCAAGGCCGCCCAACGTGTCGACGATCCCGATAGGAGTCGCGTACCTCCTTTTGAGGACACGACGGATGGGTCACACTAGGAGATACCAAACCTTGGGTTGCCCCGCGGTGGCCCCGTAGTCTGCTAATTTGGACGAACACTCATGAGGAGCACTGGCCCGGGGGTTGATTAAATTATCTTCGGGGTCCGGAAAGTCCCTATGCAATTTTATTAGGTGATTAGGCAAATGTAGTACCAATGTTGGGCCTTGCCAAACCAGCTTTAATCTAAAACGAATTATCAAGGGGGTCCCCATAACAACCCAGATCGTGTTAGGAGCGCTCAATTATGGAACATAACACTGGTAGCCGAAACTAAGGGGGCAAAGGTGGAACAAAACACGAGGCTAGAAAGGCCGAGCCTTCCACCTTTTACCAAGTATATAGGTGCATTAAATTAAATAACATTTAATATGGTGATATATCAAGCAACCCATGTTATCACATGGAAGCAACTGCACCTGCAACTAGCAACGCTACACAGAGTTAAGCAAGCGGTAACATAGCCAAACAGTGGTTTGCTAGATCGAACAGGTTGAAGGTTTTCATGGCATTGTTGAGAGGCTGATATTTAACATGTGGTAGGCAACAAGACATAAACGATAGAAGCGGTAAAACTAGCATGGAAATGATAGTAATGGTATCTGGAGAATGGTCATCTTGCCTGAGATCCCGCTTGGAAGAAGAATGCCTCCGTGAAGCAGACGAACCGACGTAGTCGAACGGGTTCTCACAATCCGACACGCTTGCGGAACTCTATCGAGACGGAGGAAACCGGAAACAAGAACCAACACAAGATATACGCCACACGATGCACAACACATATGATGCATGAGCAGTTGATAAAATTCAAGTCACGGCATGCCAATTCACACAAACAAACACTACACCTTAAGTGAAGTTCAATATGCAACGAGTTCCATATTGACGAAACTCCACATACGAGTTATTTAGTTCTATCCCGATTAGATACACGGCAATATTAAATGTGGTTAAACATGGCAAGAGGTGAAGCGGTGATTCTACATGTCATCCTAACACGTGGAACAAAGAACGAGCTACATTCAAGAGACATGCACAACACGAAGGACTAACTAAAATGTTGCATGTATGCTCAATCCCTAACTATGCACTTACACCAACCTACGAGGTCAACAAGTGCCACCTCATCACAAAGTGACACTTCTGCATAAGTGCTCATAACTGGAATCCAGTGTCACCATTGGATTCATTGGGTTCTTCTACCCCAAATCCATATATAACACTGCTATTAATGCGTGCGGAAAAACACAAAAAACAGCAAAGGAAAAACTACACAGGTTCAAACTCCGCTAATAACAAGAACAAGGGTTGTTCTTGATATGCCAGACTTGGCATGTTCCTCTTCTGGAATATTCCAGATTTGGAAATACTTCACAAAACTAAACAAAACAAGAAAAACATATAAACATCAGGGGGTCCCACTGGTCATACTCACCAGGGCCCCTAATGGGTGTATGCAAGTGGGCCATACCCCCACAATACACACACACCCCAATTACTGCACCACACACCTAAAAGAAAAAATAAAATCGGGTGCAGGGGGATTCGAACCCTGAACCTAGGGTACCCTAAGCACAACTGCACACCACTATGCTACTGCAGCATAGCTGACCACACATGGGGACTTAACAATTATAAGGCATCACAATGAATGGATCTGAAGGAAACTGAATTTCAGATCAGGAGGGGAGTTCCTCACAGCAGGGAGAACAACAGGCCGGTGTAGGGACTGCAGCACGGCGGCGGGAGTCCATAGGGTCAGGGACGGGCGCGAGGTTGGATCCGGGGGCGGCTGTCCCGTTCCCGACGGCGGCAAGGTTCGACGACATGGGGACGATCGCTGGAGAGCTCCTGGCTGCCGTGACACTACTGTTGCCTGAAGAAACAAAGAGACACACAGAGTTCCGATAAGTAAGGAGAAGGAAGAATAAAGAAGAGAGGGATGAGGAAGGAGAAGGGGCTCGAGGCACGGCGACCTGGGCTGCTGTTTGCCGGCGACTCGCTGGCATGCGGCACGTCAGAGAGGCGGGTGCACAGGCGTCGGGTGCTTGGGAACGGGGCAGATGGTGGAGCTCCGAGGCGGCGGCAGGGCCGAGCCGGCGCTGCTGCTCCACCTACAGAAGACGACAGTGACGGAACCCAAGCCAAGCTCGAGCCATGGCATGGTACTCTTGGAGACAGAAAGAGAGACTTGAGAGAGAGAGAGGGGAAACGAAGAAGGAAGGAGAAAAGGGAGAGGGAGCACGGGAGGAGAGGATTGGCGAGAGCACGTGATCCTGACGGCTTGCTGGAGCTGTTGCTGCTAGGGCTGTGGTTGGCTGCCACTGCGCGCAACGCTTGCGGGGGGGGGGGGGGGGGGGGGGAAGCTGCGTGTGCGGGCGAGTGGCTCTGGTTGGCCCGATGGAAAAAACGACGAGTGGCGGCGGGCGATGGGACAAGAGCCTAGGATCTAGGGTTTGGACTAAATGCCGCAAATGGATTAGCTTAAGGGGCATTAGGACCTTCCGATTAAATCGAACGGTCGGAAATGTCTAGGTTAGGGAGTCCAGTTGACAAATCTATGACAGTTTGCGGTAAAACGGGGTTGATCCGGATCCAACGGTCACGGCCGCTGGGTTCGGGTTCCGGGAGGTTTCCGGGTTTGGTTGTGCGTAGGGTCGGTGCACTGTGCAGAGAGGCTAGGCGGGGATGAGACGGAAAACAGCACCTGACAACTATTTTAAAACACCGACAAAATGTCCGACGATAACCCGAATACCGTGCCACTACGGTCGACGGTTCGGGTACCAGACGGGGTCCGATCGCGACGAAATTTGATAGGCGCCTACCTATAACTAATTACGACCGCACGTCAAATCTCAACCCAAACAGAGAAAGTTTTAAACGCACTTTTAAAACAGGGTTTCACGATGCCGCGGGCGCATGCGTGTGCGATCGGGCTCAGAACGGACAACGAAGCGAACCGGCAACTACTAACGGATGCAAGTTTTGAAAACTGGCGACAACGGAGATGCCGACGCAATGCAGATGGTGCGAATGATGCGATGATGATGTGACAAATTAAAATACCCACACGACGGAAACGGAAAGGACAGGGGAATCTTTCGGAACGTCGGCATCGGGCTGTCACAACTCTCCTACACTACAAGAGGATCTCGCCCCGAGATCCAAGAATGAAAAGGGGGAGAGGAAGAGAAAGAACAAGAGGTAAAAACTTAGTCGCTTCTTTGACAAACGAGTGAACCCAACGATCCTTGAAGGTAGCAGAGAGATGAGGAATGATATGAGAAAGAAGCAAGAAATCACGGAAAATTTCGGTAGCAGTTCGGTAGGAAAATGGGACAAATTTTTTTTCCGATAAGATGGGAGAAATAGACAATATTCACAACAAACAAGTAAATAGAACAAGGGAATACCATGATCTTGAAAGAACAGCATAATAGACCCAAAAGAGCAACATCACAATGCCTTCGGAACAATAGAATAGGAACTAGCTCATACGGAAGAAGAGAATGAAGAGAGAATGACAACTACTATCTCAAATGAACTTGGCAAGCATCCTTGCAAGAAGAATTGAACAAAGTTGTTGGAAAAACAACAACGAAAAGAACAAGATAGAAGTGGACTTATGGAAACCTTTTCAAACTAATGAAGTGACAACCAACCACTAACAGAAACAAGGATTGATTGGGAGAAACAAGGTATGGACAATTTCTTACACCAAGAGGATACATTGAGAGCTTGGATTAATGACAAGCACCATGATAGCAGCAATCCATAGGAAAAGCTTTAGGTGAAATCCAAACCAAGATAGCTCAATGAAGAAATCATGGGTTGAAAATATCTCATGATCATAGAACTGGTGGTTTTAATTATCTCATACTTGAAAGGAATTCTCTTCGAGTCTCCTACACTAACAAGAATGCTATAATACCCCCTCAAAGGATAAAGGAAGAACAATTGCACATATAAATGCAAGAGAAAGGATACTTGAGGTTCTCCAACAAGAATCTTGAAGACCACGTGAGAATGGATTGAAACCTTGATGAACCACCATGAAGGACCTCCGTATACAAATGAATGATGCAACAATATAAAGGTAGAAGGAATAAGATTAAAGGCCTTGCAATGATTTAGATGAAGCTTCACAAAGAGATACTTGAGAAAACTTGGAACTCCGGAAAATAAAAGATAAGAACACGTGAGAAAAGGAATTGATATCATGAGCCACTCCGGAAGAAGAATTCAGATCTCTTGGAAGAAGGAAGAACAAGAATAAGAATTATGTTATGCTCATCCTTCATCAAATTAAATTGATGACAAGCAACGGATTTAGCATAGCACTTATTCTTGTAGAAAGAACTTTAGAAAGAGGGAGATTTGCACCACATGAAGCATAATTGAAGGAAGCATCGGTGAGAATTGACAAATAAATGGGAACACCACGAATTAATGGAGATACAAGAGAATGAAGAGATCATAAGCCACCTGAGAGAAAACTTGAACAAGGCACCAGATAAACGAGAGACGAACGAAGAGACAACAATGGAGAAGAATTGAGGATGAAAGCTGAAAGCTGAGAACGAAGAATCTTCTGAAATGATGGCCTTCGGAGGATCGAGAATGAAAACAACTCAGATAAGCACCGGATAGCAAGAAAGGAATACACATGATTAACAACAATTAAGATGATGGCACAAAGCTGAAATGACGAATATCCAAGAGAATGAACCAAGATTGAGAGAACCACTCCTTCGGATAGCAAGCTGAGAATGAGGAGGAGAACATCACCAAGAATTAATGAGACACTCCAGAATAAAGAAGAATGAAAGGTTGAGCCAATATGAGAATTAATTCAAATAGATCTTGGAGAAGGAATATGACTGATGAAAATCATGCTTACGTCATAGTTGAAAAAAAAAATGATCTCCGGGAAAAAATTAAAAGAGTCAGGAAAGATCTTGGGAAAACCTGTGGGTTATGGGCCCACTCAAAGAACCACCGTTAGAAAGGATTGCTTAGAAGAGAGATATTACACCGGTATGAATAGAACTAGATGAGGTTGAGAACCTCAAAATAATTGAAAAGACTGGAAATAAGAACTAGAGAGATAACTTCAACGCTCCGGATCAAAAAGAGAGAAATAAATACCAAGATAGGCTCATAAAAAATTTCCGACATGGGAAAGAATTACAAGGATAAATAGGATATGATGAACACGGACAACTGAATTAATACACCGGAAAAAGATAACCAGGTTGAAGGAATGATAAACTAGAACTCTTGAAAATCTACACAATGAATCACTGGGTAAGAGAGAAAAGAACGAACAACGGAAACACATGAAAAGAAAACTCTTGGATGAAAATTGAATCACTGAGAAAAAGGGAAGGAGGGTGGGGAAAAACAAAGACAACTTGGGTTAGATGAGATGTACTCCGGAATAGAATGAGAGAATGATCTCGCAAAATTGGGGAGGATTGAGTTCACTTGGAGAGAAACACACCGGTTGAAAAAGAATTGATACGATGACTCCGGTTGAAAAGAATTGATAAGACGATCTGATTGAGCAAAGAATTTGTATTCACATAAAAATATGAGAACACAGATTAGGAAAGATCTGAAATCACCACTTGACATCGAAGAAACACGAATTAGCACATTCAACAAAACAAAGGGTGCGGCTTGCAATTAGCCAGAACAAACTCATGAGAAAGATTTCGTCCGATATTTTTGTGAACACGATCGCACGGGCTCGATCCTTACAGTAGCCATCAAGTGCAAGGCAGTGCAACCGACATACGAAGCGTCCCCGAGTCATAGCAAGCTACAAGGACTCTTTAAGACACAACGTGTACCGCTGGAAGTCGACCGTGAACAAACGAATCCACTAGATGTCGAACCCCAACCTAACATCATTCATTTGTTGGAAGATTGTCCTATAAGAAACTACTAGAATTCCCACCTATGAATTCCCAAAATATCTGGTCATGCAATCTGGTACACGGATACAAGGAGTAATAATCACACAACTCCTATACTAACCCGTCACCTGTATCACATCCGTCAACACACAACCAGAATCTCGGACCTTCATCTACAACAGACCCTCGTGATCACAACGATACAAAGTATGGCAGTACTCTCGAACAATCTGCACCAGTAGTGGGGACATCGGGGTTATCTCGCCACTACTAGTATTGAAGCAATTACGAACATCCTTCGTTCTGAGATACTAAGAAATCTGAATGATAACGATGTGCTCAAGAATCCTCTGGAGCTCAACTCCCCTGAAACTCAAAGCAGATAGGAGGCACCAAGACAGAACTCCGTCACATCGGCATCATATAGATTCCAAAAATATCCGCGTGATCCTAAAAAAATTGAGTGAGAAGAGGAGTAGAATTAATTTATTACGTCAAGATTCCTCACCAGAGCATAGAAGAGGAGAAAAAAGAATCCTACTCTCCGATATATAACTAGACTCAAAGCAGTTTTTTCACTAGACTCGACTTAGCCAAATTTGATCAATCAAGGGGGCTCCTAGGTCGGTACTGCTCTGATACCAACTTGTCACGCCCAAGATGCGACCCTATCCTCAATTTGGCAGGAGGGCCTCGTCAGGGATAGAAGCGCATCTCGTCGTGTCGCAAGAATGGATATCGTTACAAGTACATGTACTGAAAAGAAGATATATATATATATATATAAATATATATATATATATATATATATAATTGGCATACACTCGCCACAAGCTACATCAGAGTCACAACAGTACATTACATATTCATCAAGAGTAAGAGCAGGGTCCGACTACGGACGAAAACAAACGAGAAAAGAAGAACGACGTCCATCCTTGCTATCCCAGGCTGCCGGGCTGGAACCCATCCTAGATCGATGAAGAAGACGAAGAAGAAGAAGAAACTCCAAATGAACAATCAAGCGCTCGCATCAAGTAACCTTTACCTGTACCTGCAACTGGTGTTGTAGTAATCTGTGAGCCACAGGGGACTCAACAATCTCATTTCCAAAGGTATCAAGACTAGCAAGCTTAATGGGAGAGGTATGGTTAAGTGGTGAGGTTGCAGCTGCGGCTAAGCATATATTTGGCGGAAGATCTACGCATAACAGACGTGACTACTGATGATCAAATGAATGACCCCGAACACCTACCTACGTCAGACATAACCCCACCGTGTCCTCAATCGGAGAAGGAACTCATGAAAGAGACAGCCACGGTTACGCACACAGTTGGCATGTTTTTAGTTAAGTTACTTCAAGTTATCTAGAACCAGTGTTAAACAAAGTTTCCACGTTGCCACATAACCGCGGGCACGACTTTTCGAAAAGATTTAACCCTGCAGGGGTGCTCCAACTAGTCCATCACAAATTACCACAAGCCGCATAGAAATCCTCAATCACGACACTCGCGATCTCGTCGGATTCCTAAGTGGAAAACCTCAACTCTGAGATTACCCAAAGCATCACCGGAATCCCGATGCACAAGATATTTCGTCAAATGTAAAACTAATCCAGCAAGGCCGCCCGATGTGTCGACGATCCCGATAGGAGTCGCGTACCTCATTCTCAGGACACGAAGTATGCGTCACACTAGGAGATACCAAACCTCGGTTGCCCCGCGGTGGCCCCTTAGTCTGCCAATTTGGACCAACACTCATGAGGAGCACTGGTCTGGGGGTTGATTAAATTATCCTCGGGGTCCAAAAAGTCCCTATGCAATTTTATTAGGTGATTAGGCAAATGTAGTACCAATGTTGGGCCTTGCCAGACCAGCTTTAATCTAAAACGAATTATCAAGGGGGTCCCCATAACAACCCCGATCGTGTTAGGAGCGCTCAATTATGGAACATAACACCGGTAGCCGAAACTAAGGGGGCAAAGGTGGAACAAAACACCAGGCTAGAAAGGCCGAGCCTTCCACCTTTTACCAAGTATATAGGTGCATTAAATTAAATATCATTTAATATGGTGATATATCAAGGAACCCGTGTTATCACATGGAAGCAACTGCACCTGCAACTAGCAACGCTACACAGGGTTAAGCAAGCGGTAAGATAGCCAAACAGTGGTTTGCTAGGTCGAACATGTTGAAGGTTTTCATGGCATTCTTGAGAGGCTGGTATTTAACATGTGGTAGGCAACGTGACATAAACGATAGAAGCGGTAAAACTAGCATGGGAATGATAGTAATGGTATCTGGGGAAATGGTCATCTTGCCTGAGATCCCGCTTGGAAGAAGAATGCCTCCGTGAAGCAGACGAACCGACGTAGTCGAACATGTTCTCACAATCCGACATGCTTGCGGAACTCTATCGAGACGGAGGAAACCGGAAACAAGAATCAACACAAGATATACACCACACGATGCACAACACATATGATGCATGAGCACCTGATAACATGCAAGTCACGGCATGACAATTCACACAAACAAACACTACACCTTAAGTGAAGTTCAATATGCAACGAGTTGCATATTGACGAAACTCCACTTACGAGTTATTTAGTTCTATCCCGATTAGATACACGACAATATTAAATGTGGTTAAACATGGCAAGAGGTGAAGCGGTGATTCTACATGTCATCCTAGTCGGTTAACACGTGGAACAAAGAATGAAGCTACATTCAAGAGACATGCACAACAGGAAGCACTAACTACATGCATGTATCCTCAATCCCTAACTATGCACTTACACCAACCTACGAGGTCAACAAGTGCCACCTCATCACAAAGTGACACTTCTGCATAACTGCTCATAATTGGAATCCAGTGTCACCATTGGATTCATTGGGTTCTTCTACCCCAAATCCATATATAACACTGCTATAAATGCATGCGGAAAACACCAAAAACAGCAAAGGAAAAACTACACACGTTCAAACTCCACTAATAACAAGAACAAGGGTTGTTCTTGATATGCCAGACTTGGCATGTTCCTCTTTTGGAATATTCCAGATTTGGAAATACTTCACAAAACTAAACAAAACAAGAAAAACGTATAAACATCAGGGGGTCCCACTGGTCATACACACCAGGGGCCCTAATGGGTGTATGGAAGTGGGCCATACCCCCACAATACACACACACCCCAACTGCTGCACCACACACCTAAAAGAAAAAATAAAATGGGGTGCAGGGGGATTCGAACCCTGAACCTAGGGTACCCTAAGCACAACTCCACACCACTATGCTACTACAGCACAGCTGACCACACATGGGGACTTAACAATTATAAGGCATCACAACGAATGGATCTGAAGGAAACTGAATTTCAGATCGGGAGGGGAGTTCCTCATAGAAGGGACAACAACAGGCCGGTGTAGGTCCTGCAGCAGGACGGCGGGAGTCCATAGGGTCAGGGACGGGCGCGAGGTTGGATCCGGGGTCGTCTGTCCCGTTCCCGACGGCGGCAAGGTCCGACGGCGTGGGGGCGATCGCCGGCGAGCTCCTGGCTGCCGTGGCACTAATGTTGCATGAAGAAACAAAGAGACACACAGAGTTCAGAGAAGAACGGGGAAGGAAGAAGAAAGAAGAGAGGGATGAGGAAGGAGAAGGGGCTCGAGGCACGACGACCTGGGCCGCTGTTTGCCGGCGACTCGCTGGCCTACGACACGTCAGAGAGGCGGGTGCGCAGGCGCCGGGTGCTTGGGAACGGGGCAGATGGTGGAGCTCCGATGCGGCGGCAGGGCCGAGCCTGCGCTGCTGATCCACCTGCAGAAGACGACGGTGACGGAACCCAAGCCAAGCTCGAGCCATGGCGTGGGACTCTTGGAGATAGAAATAGAGACTTGAGAGAGAGAGGGGAAACAAAGAGGGAACGGGAGAAGGGAGAGGGAGCACGGGAGGAGAGGAACGACGAGAGCACGGGATCCTGACGGCTTGCTGGAGCTGCTGCTGCTAGGCGCGATGCTGGCTGCCGCTGCGCGCAATGCTTGCGGGGGGGAAGCGTCGTGTGCGGGCTAGTGGCTCTGGTTGGCCCGATGGAAAAAACGAGGAGTGGCGGCGGGCGATGGGACAAGAGTCTAGGATCTAGGGTTTGGACTAAATGCCGCAAATGGATTAGCTTAAGGGGCATTAGGACCTTCCGATTAAATCGAACGGTCAGAAATGGCTAGGTTAGGGAGTCCAGTTGACAAATCTATGACAGTTTGCGGTAAAACGGGGTTGATCCGGATCCAACGGTCACGACCGCTGGGTTCGGGTTCCAGGAGGTTTCTGGGTTTGGTTGTGCGTAGGGTCGTGCACTGTGCAGAGGGGCTAGGCGGGGATGAGAGGGAAAACGGCACCCGAAAACTATTTTAAAACACCGACAAAACATCCGACGATAGCCCAAGTACGGTGCCGCTACGGTCGACCCAAACATAGAAAGTTTTAAACAAACGCCTACCTTTAACTAATTACGACCGCACGTCAAATCTCAACCCAAACATAGAAAGTTTTAAACACACTTTTAAAACAGGGTATGACGATGCCGCGGGCGCGTGCTTGTGCGGTCGGGCTTAGAATGGACAATGACGAGAACTGGCAACTACTAACGGATGCAAGTTTTGAAAACTGGGGGCAACGGAGATGCCGATGCAATGCAGATGGTGCGAATGATGCGATGATGATGCGACAAATTAAAATACCCACACGACGGAAATGGAAAGGAAAGGGGGATCTTCTGGAATGTCGGCATTGGGTTGTCACACCAAGTTCATCAAGATAATCATCAAGACCAGTGTTTTTGAACTCTGTTCCATTATCACCCCTGATATGTTTGATCTTGATGCCAAAGTTTGTCGAGGCCCTTGAATAAAATCGTTTGAAGATTTCGTGCACTTCAGTTTTATATAAGATGATATGCACCCATGTATATCTGGAATAATCATCAACTATGACGAAGCCATATAAAGATGCTGCATTAGTTAGTATGGCATCGTGAGTAGGTCTAAATAGATCCATGTGAAGCAATTCGAATGGATGAGTAGTGGTCATAATAGTCTTCGAGGGATGCTTGGATCTGGTCATTTTCACATGCACCGCAGAGATGATCCTTGAGGAATTTGACTGATTCGATGCCGATGACATGCTTTTTCTTTGCGAGCGTGTGCAAATTCCTCATACCTGCATGACCGAGTCTTCGATGCCACAACCACCCTTCTGAGGTTTTTGCTAGTAAGCAAGTGGCTGGTTGAGGACCTGTAGAGAAATCAACAATGTAGAAATCCCCTCTTCTGACACCTTCGAAGACTTTGGATTTGTCAGATTCCATGATCACAACACATCTATATCTACCAAAGATAACAATCATACCAAGATCACAAAGCATCGAGACTGACATGAGGCTAAATCCAAGGGATTCAACAAGCATCACTTTGTCCATATGCCTATCCTTGGAAATAGGCACTTTGCCAAGTCCCAATACCTTGCTTTTACCTTTGTCAGCATATGTGATTTGCTTCAGAGGTGATGGAATTAGTGGCATATTCATCAGCAAGCTTTTATCACCAGTCATGTGATGTGTGCAACCACTATCAAGAACCCACTCAGTACTCTTGGGTTTGTCATCCTGCAGATGAATTAGTACAGCTTACCATCTCATATGCTTCAGATTTGAAGAATATGATATCAGTTTCATCAGATAGGAATTTCATCATAACAGAATTATAAGGACGTGTGACATATTTCTATTTCATCAATATTAGCTTGCGTCCTATCAAGCATTTCCTCAGGTCTCCAGCAAATTCTTTAGATGATGATTTTCATCTGGAGACCCGACCTGCAGAAGTGATTAGTTCAATTTCTTCACCACCCACATATGAAGGGGTGGTAAAGCATTCATCATCCTGCGAGCACCATATGATAAAGGAGGCATTGAAGCTAATGCACTTCTCTTAGTAGTAGGGGGGTTAAAGTACTCATATGAATATGCAGAGAACTGGTTTGAGGATTTATGAACATAATGATTTGAAGAGTAACGCTCATATTCATATTCCTTGTAGTTTCCCTGCATGTTAGAAGCATTAGCACGGGTACGAGCATAACTTTGACCAGTTGAGCATTTTGATCCTCTTGAAGACTTTGGTCCTCCTGAGGAATTTGATCTAGGGTTCAGATTCTTCATTGGTGGTGTCATGAGGAAATTCACCTGAAGATTTTCAAGACAACTTTTGGGCACCCAGATTTTCCTCAAGGGAGGGCCATTCCTGAAGTTAGTTCCAACATATCGAGCAAACACTTCACAAGATTGATTTTTGAATAGTTTATGGTTGGAGTCAAATGACTCATCTGATGAAGAGGATAATTCACATGAAAAACCAGTTAGATTGGATGGATCAAAGGAAGGCCCAGTAGCAGCAACCCATGAGGTTTTGGATACTGCTCAGATTTCCAATAAGATCCATCAGCATTCAATTTCCTCTCAAAGGCAATTCCTTCTTTCCTCGGGTTCCTGTTCAAAATCTTCTTTTTGATCACATCACAAAGGGTTTGATGTCCTTTGAGACTTTTGTATATGCCTGTCACATACAATTCCTTCAGCCCTGCATTTTCATCAGTGACATTTGTGTTTTCCTCAAGTGAGGAATTTGACACTACAGGAGTAGTTGAAGAATTTGTAGCAATAGAAACATTTGATGATTCTGGTGAAGAATTAGCAGTTTCACATTCAATGCATTTAAGACATGGAGGAATGAATTCAGCTTGAGAAGCGCTGATCTGTTGAGCTAGTAATGAATCATTTTCCATACGAAGATCATCATGAGAAATCCTCAACTTCTCTAGATCAAGCTTCCTTTGAAGAAATTCATAGGAAAGTTTCTCATGATCAGCGAGGAGTGTGTCATGACGATCTTGAAGATTATCAAATCTAGACTGAAGAGTGTTCACATCTTCAGTGAGGATTTGGGTAATATTCATTTCATCATTCAACAGGTCATCGCTTCTATCTAGCAGTTTCTGGAGCTTTTCCAGGGCAGTTTGTTGTTTAGTGGCAATGATAGCAAGTTTACTGTAACTGGGTTTTTTATAATCATCAGGTTCACAGTCACTTGAATCAGAGGACGAAGCATCATTCGGTATCTTTGAACCTTTTGCCATGAAGCAATAGGTTGGAGCGAAGTCATCAGCATAGTCATCAGTGTGGATGGTGTTATCATCTTCTTCAAGGTTGAAGATTGACTTGCTGACGAAAGTGGTTGCAAGTGCAAGACTGGCCTGTCCGGATTCTGAGTATTCATCAGAACCCTCCTCTTCATCACATTCCTCTGATTCTGCCTCGGAATCCATTTCCTTGCCAATAAGTGCCTGAGCCTTTCTGAAACTAGTCTTCTTGTGCGATGAGGGCTTTGAAGATGAGGATTTTCAAGATTTCTTCTTCTTCTTCGAGTCATCAGAACTGTCATCCTTGTATTTCTTCTTCTCTGATTCCTTTCCCCAACGGGGACAATCAGCAATGTAGTGACCTGATTTCTTGCATTTGTGGCAGGTTCTTTTCTTGTAGTCCTCAGATGAAGATTCTGATTTCCTCATATCTCTTCTTAAAGATTTACCGAACTGGCCACGTCGTGTAAACCTCTGGAATTTCCTCATGAGAATTGCAAGTTCCTGTCCAAATTCTTCAAGATTACCAATGCTATCATCCGAGTCTTCTTCTTCAGATGAGGAAATTGCTCTAGCCTTCAGTGCACGTGGTCTAGAATATCTTGGTCCATATAGATCTTTCTTTTCTTCTTGCTGGAATTCATGAGTATTGAGTCTTCCGAGTATATCAGCTGGATCAAGCATCTTGTAGTCTGGTCTTTCTTGAATCATCAGGACTAAAGTATCAAATGAAGAATCCAAAGATCTTAGCAGTTTCTTCACAACTTCGTGATCAGTAATGTCTCGAGCTCCTAGTGCTTGCAGTTCATTTGATATGTCAGTGAGGCGATCAAAGGTATCTTGGCAGCTTTCATTGTCAAGCCTCTTGAAGCGATTGAAGAGATTGCGAAGAACATCAATACGAGAATCACGCTGGGTTGATACTCCTTCATTTACTTTGCACAGTCTCTCCCAGATAAGTGTCGCTGATCCCAAAGCACTCACTCTTCCAAACTGGCCTGGGCTCAGATGGCAACAGATGATATTCTTCGCTTGAGAATCAAGTTGCTTGAATTTCTTCACATCAGCAGCAGAGATACTAGTAGAGATGATGGGGACACCATGTTCCACAATATACCAGAGATCATTGTCAATAGCTTGTAGATGCATCTGCATCTTGGTCTTCCAGAAGGGAAAGTTCTTTCCTTCGAAAGTAGGACATCCTGCAGTAACCTTAATCATTCCTGCAGTTGACATAACTAAAACTCCACGTGATTAAACCAAAATCACACAGAACAAGGGAGTACCTTGCTCTGATACCAATTGAAAGTGCGTTATATCGACTAGAGGGGGGGTGAATAGGAGATTTTTAGAATTTCATCACTGAGGAAATTCCTTTTGAGGAAATTCCTCACTGATGACTAACTTATAGCAGAAACAGTAAAGGATCAGGAGTGCAAAGTTTCACTACAACAGTTTTTCACTATGAGGAATGTGAAAACAGATTGCACAGTAAGCAACCACGCAGAAAACAGATGAGGATTAACTTGCGTGAGGAATTTGGGGTTGAGGAATTTCAGAGAAAGTCTTTAGTAAATTCTTCAAACAGTGACAGTGAATATCATCAACACATAATCTGAGGAATATAAAGAGTTGAGGAATTAGAACCCGTTTCACACCGAAGCCAGTAGTTCATGACCCAGTTCCAACTGCTGTGATAGTTGTACATCTGGTTTAGAGCGGCTTGGTATTGAAACCAAAAGACACACAGTCCCGATAGACACAGTCCCTACCGTATTCTCCTTGAGCTAAGAACACACAGTCCTCGCCCAACACTCGTGGTAAGTCTTAACGGCAGACTTCCAAACCCTCACAAACTTGGTCACCCGGCGATCCAAAATTGACTGCTGGATTGCTCTAGACCATGACGCCTAACCGTCTGGAGGATGCACAGTCCTCAAAGGTAAAAGGCTTCAGTCCCACACAGGAACAACTTCTTCAGTGATGCTCAATCACTTGGTTCTCGGTTTGTGGTTTGGTGTTTGGGGTATTTCCTCACTGATGAATTACTCTCGAAGACTGTGAGGAATTTGGGTTGCTCTTATGACAAGTGTCGGTTTCTAACGGAGCATCCAACCAGCTAATGGTTGTGGGTGGCGGCTATTTATAGTCTCGGAGCATCCCGACATGATTTGACACTAATGCCCTTAAATAATATGACTGTTGGTGTGGATAAGACCAATGATGTGGCGTGGCTATCGAAACGGTCGGGACCCTCAACTGTGAGAGCCCTCATGTCACTCATATTCCTCACTTGAGGCTTTTGGTAGGATTAGGATTGGGTTGAGCATCATGAGGAAATTCATTCCAATGTGTTACCTCGACCCCCTTTAACAGTACGGTGTTCCTATTACTCATGTGTGAAGAAAACAAAACAGAAAGAGTAAATCTTCATGCTTCAAAGTCTTCAGAATGATTTTCTTCAGGACACACCGAATTCCTCAATTTCAATATCTTCATGAGGAATATTAATTTCATCGCAAATTCTTCGCGATTCAAATCTTCAGCTTCAGACCAATTTCTTCAACCGAAGATATACATTTTTAGGGGTCGATATTCATCGAATATTTCAAACTTCTCAGCGTCTTATAGATCCCTTGTACACTCATGAACACATTAGATACTTAACCTATAAGTGTTCAAACCACGAAAATCACTAAGGGGCACTAGATGCACTTACAACTGCAATCAAATAGAACTGTTGCTAGGGTTGAGTTGACAAGGAACATACCGAGTATGACATCCACGTCCTCCTGGGCTTCCCCTGTGAAGACGTGATTCACACGGCCTTTGCCGTTGTTGGGCAGGTTGCGAGGGGCATGATTCATGGTTGGCACTCCATGGCCTTGTCCCTGGTTTGGCGTATTAGGGCGTGATGCATCTCGCTTCTTGTTGGGGCACTGCCTCGAGATATGTCCAGGCTGACCACACCCAAAGCATGTGACCTTCCCAAAGTTGTTGGTCTTGCCGCCATTTTTTGTTGTTGGGAGGGTTGTATGCATGACTGGGGTTGGCATATGGCTGAGGCTCATAGCTCAAACGAGCTGCACGGGTCGTGGATTGCTGAGGCTCATAGTTTCGCTACGCTGCGGTTGATTGCGAGGGACAAGTCTTCTGGTTGCTGGAACCACCGATGTTGATCATATTGTGTTTTCATGTGTCTTCCATGGCACAATGCTTATCTTCAAGGATGAGGGCCTTGTTCACCAGCTCGAAGAAGGTTCAGTAGTCACAAACAACAAGTTGATATTGTAGTGATTGCTGAAGCCCTTCCATGAAGCGTTCTATCTTGGCTGCCTCAGTGCTAACATGATCAGGTGCATATCTCGATAAGAAGTTGAACTTCTACAAGTACTCCTTAACAGAGCCACTTCCATGCTTCAAGGCTCTAAGCTCCCTCTTCTTGATGGCATAATACTAGAGGGGATATGGGCATTACAAAATCCTTACTTGAAATAATCCCAGGCGATTACACGGTCGCCTTGCATGACCTTGAATCCATCCCACAAAGCTTCGGCAATACCACCGAGCCAGTGAGAGGCATAGATAACCTTCTCATGGTCCTCATTGTAGTTGACTCATTGCAAGGAGGTCCTCGATGGTGTGGATCCAATAATCATCATCCAAAGGTTCAGCTGTCTTGGTGAAAGTATGGGGCGAAGGTCTCATGAACTCTGATAGAGTGGATCAACCATTGTCGTTCCAGCCCTGCTGCTCGTTGTTTACAAGAACCCGAGGCATCTGCTGGATAGGGGCAGTGTTGGCTTGGCGTTCCTCCCGAAGAGCTTGGACAAACTGAGCCATAGTCATTTTCTCTAGCGGAGGCGGTGGCAGGGGAATATTGCCTTGTGGCTGCTCATGGTGTCCTCCAGCTTGAGCAGACCCACCGGCTTTTGGCTGCTGGCTAGAGTTGCCGGTGCTTTGGTTGCCATAAGTACCGGTACGAGTAGCAGTCACCATACTGTTTGGAGCAGCCAAGTCAAACAACTAGAATAGACGAAAGGAATAGCAAAACGAGGGAAACGCGCCTAAAGGGGGTTGGTGCAATGCAAATTTGTCAAACAAAGGGTCGAAAGGCTCATCACATAACCTTAAGATAAGCTATGAGTTGTGGTCGCTTACATGTTGCCTACAAGAAAAGCACGTCTTCCATGGATACACAAACATAAAAACAAAGAATAAGCACACATGGTTTCATACTCATGCTCCTCTGGGTCTTCCTCCTAGTCATCCTCTGTACGGGCATCGTTTCCCAACGAGGGAGTTGAGGAACGGGGAGGTCCATCCTAACGATGCTTCGCCGGTGGAGAGGTGAAGAGCTCACGATACTCCTTCGCACTCATGCGATGATGTCGCTGTTGGAAATATGCCCTAGAGGCAATAATAAAATGGTTATTATCATATTTCCTTGTTCATGATAATCGTCTATTGTTCATGCTATAATTGTATTAACACGAAACAGTAATACATGTGTGAATAAATAGATCACAAAGTGTCCCTAGCAAGCCTCTAGTTGGCTAGCTCGTTAGTCAGTAGATGATCATGGTTTCCTGATCATGGGCACTAGATGTCATTGATAACAGGATCACATCATTTGGAGAATGATGTGATGGACAAGACCCAATCCTAAGCATAGCACTAGATCGTATTGTTCGTATGCTAAAGCTTTTCTAATCTCAAGTATCTTTTCCTCCGACCGTGAGATTGTGCAACTCCCGGATACCGTAGGAGTGCTTTGGGTGTATCAAACGTCACAACGTAACTGGGTGACTATAAAGGTGCACTACGGGTACCCACGAAAGTGTCTGTTGGGTTGGTACGAATCGAGATCGGGATTTGTCACTCCGTGTGACGGAGAGGTATCTCTGGGCCCACTCGGTAGAACATCATCATGAGCTCAATGTGACTAAGGAGTTAGTCACACGATGACGTGCTATGGAACAAGTAAAGAGACTTACCGGTAACGAGATTGAACAAGGTATAGGTATACCGACGATCGAATCTCGGGCAAGTTCTATACCGACTGACAAAGGGAATCGTATACGGGATTGATTGAATCCTTGACATCGTGGTTCATCCGATGAGATCATCGTGGAGAAAGTGGGAGCCACCATGGGTATCCAGACCCCGCTGATGGTTATTGGCCGGAGAGGCGTCTCGGTCATGTCTGCCTGTCTCCCGAACCCGTAGGGTCTACACACTTAAGGTTCGATGACGCTAGAGTTATAGGGAATTGTTATACGAGGTTACCGAAAGTTGTTCGGAGTCCCGGATGAGATCTCGAATGTCACGAGGAGCTCTGGAATGATCCGGAGGTAAATATTGATATATAGGACGGATGGTTTCGGATATCGGAAGTGTTTCGGGCATCACCGGTAACGTATCGGGACAACCGGGACCACCGAAGGGGGGCAACGACCCCGGGAGGTAAGGTGGGCCAAGTGGGGAAGGGAACCAGCCCCTAGGTGGGTTGGTGCACCTCCCAACTCAGCCCAATCCGTTGGGGAGAGAAAAGGGGGGCAAACCCTAAGCCAGGTGGGCCTAGGGCCCACCAGGGGTGCGCCACACCCCTCTTCCCCCCCCCCTTGGCCGCCACACCAGTCCCCATCTAGGGCTGCCCCCCCCCCCAGGAGAGGGAAACCCTCAAGGGGGCGCAGCCCCTCCCTCCCCCTATATATAGTGGGCACTTTTGGCCATTGGAGATCAGACTTTTGCCTCTCTCTCGGCGCTGCCCTGCCCTACTTCCTCCTCCTCACTACCGGTGCTTTGCGAAGCCCTGCCAGGAGACCTCGTCTCTCCATCGACACCATGCCGTCGTGCTGCTGGAGTTCTTCCCCAACCTCTCCCTCCTCCTAGCTAGATCAAGGTGCGGGAGACGTCACCGGGCTGCACGTGTGTTGAACGCGGAGGTGCTGTAGTTCGGCACTAGATCGGAATCGCTGCGAGTACGACTCCATCAACCGCGTTCTAGCAACGCTTCCGCTTAGGGATCTTCAAAGGTATGAAGATGCTCTTACGCCTCTCTCGTTGCTGGTCTCTCCATAGGAAGATCTGAATATGCGTAGGAAAATTTTGAATTTATGCTACGTTACCCAACAGTGGCATCCGTGCCAGGTTTTCTATGCGTAGATTCTATGCACGAGTAGAACACAAAAGTTGTGGGCGATGATTTGTCAATTGTCTTGCCGCTACTAGTCTTACTCCTTTCCGGCGGTATTGTGGGATGAAGCGGCCTGGACCGACTTTACACATACGCTTACGTGAGACTGGTTCCACCGACAGACATGCACACCGTGCATAAAGGTGGCTAGCGGGTGTCTGTCTCTCCTACTCTAGTCGGATTGGATTTGATGAAAAGGGTCCTTATGAAGCGTAAATAGCTTTGGCATATCATCGTTGTGGCTGTCACGTAGGTAAGAAGGCGTTCTTGCTAGAAACCCAAATCAGCCACGTAAAACTTGCAACAACAATTAGAGGACGTCTAACTTGTTTTTGCAGGGTTTGACATGTGATGTGATATGGCCAAAGTTGTGATGTTGCATGTATGATGTATGAGATGATCATGTTATTGTAATAGGTTTCACGACTTGCATGTCGATGAGTATGATAACCGGCAGGAGCCATAGGAGTTGTCTTAATTTATTGTATGAGATGCAACGCCATGTGCTTACTACTTTTACTTCATTGCTAACGGTTAGCTATAGTAGTAGTGATAGTAGTAGTTGGCGTGACGACTTCACGGAGACACGGTGATGGAGATCATGATGATGGAGATCATGGTGTCACGCCGGTGACGATGATGATCATGCGATGCCTGAAGATGGAGATCGAAAGGGCGAAGTTGATAATGGCCATATCATGTCACTATATGATTGCATTGTGATGTTTATTATGTTTTACATCTTATTACTTAGAACGAAGGTAGCATAATAAGATGATCCCTCTTAAAATTTCGAGAACATGTTCCCCTAAGTGTGCACCGTTGCGAAGGTTCGTTGTCTCGAAGCACCACGTGATGATCGGGTGTGATAGATTCTAACGTTCGCATACAACGGGTGTAAGCCAGATTTACACACGCGAAACACCTAGGTTGACTCGACGAGCTTAGCATGTACAGACATGACCTCGAATACAAGAGACCGAAAGGTCGAACATGAGTCGTATGGTTGAATACGATCAGCATGAAGTTGCTCACCATGGTGACTAGTCTGTCTCACGTGATGATCGGACACGGGTTAGTCGACATGGATCATGTATCACTTAGATGACTAGAGGGATGTCGATTTAAGTGGGAGTTCATACTTAATTTGATTAAATGAACTTAATTGTCATGAACTTAGTCTAAAAGGATTGTCTTTATAAATATTGTAGATGGCCAACGTCAACCTCAATTTCAACGCATTCCTAGAGAAAAACAAGCTGAAAGATGATGGTAGCAACTATGCGGACTCGGTTCGCAACTTGAAGCTCATCCTTGAAGCAGCTAAAAGGCTTATGTCCTTGATGTGCCGCTAGGTGACCCTCCCGCTCCCGCAGCAGCCCAGGACATTCTGAACATCTGGCAAACGCGGAGTGATGACTACTCTCTGGTTAGGTGTGGCATGTTATACAGTTTAGAAACGGGGCTCCAAAGGCGTTTTGAGAAACACGGAGCATATGAGATGTTCCAAGAGTTGAAGCTAGTTTTTCAAGCTCATGCCCGTGCCGAGAGATATGAAGTCTCCGACAAATTCTTTAGCTGTAAGATAGAGGAGAACAGTTCTGTCAGTGAGCACATACTCAAAATGTCTGGGTTACACGGTCGTTTGACTTCACTTGGAGTCGAACTTCCGGATGGTGCTATAATTGACAGAATCCTCCAGTCTCTCCCACCAAGCTACAAAGGCTTTGTGCTTAACTACAACATGCAAGGGATGGAGAAGACCATTCCCGAGTTGTACTCGATGCTCAAGACTGCAGAAGTAGAAATCAAGAAAGAGCATCAAGTGTTGATGGTCAACAAGACACTAGTTTCAAGAAGGGCAAAGGTAAGAAGAACTTCAAGAAAGAAGACAAAGTTGTTGCCGCGCCCGATAAGCCAGATGCCGGGAAGAAGAAAAAGAATGGACCCAAGCCTGAGACTGAGTGCTTCTGTTGCAAGGGAAAGGATCACTGGAAGCGGAACTGCCCCAAATACTTAGCGGAAAAGAAGGCCAGCAACGTTAAAGGTATATGTGATATACATGTTATTGATGTGTACCTTACCAACACTCGTAGTAGCTCCTGGGTATTTGATACCGGTGTTGTTGCTCACATTTGCAACTCAAAGCAGGAACTGCGGAATAAGCGGAGACTGGCCAAGGACGAGGTGACGATGCGCGTCGGGAATGGTTCAAAGGTCGATGTGATCGCCGTCGGCACGCTACCTCTAGATCTACCGTCGGGATTAGTCTTAAACCTTAATAATTTTTATTTAGTACCAGCTTTAAGCATGAGCATTGTATCAGGGTCTTGCTTAATGCAAGACGGCTACTCATTTAAGTCAGAGAATAATGGTTGTTCTATTTATATGAGTGATATGTTTTATGGTCATGCTCCGCTGGTGAATGGTTTATTCTTGATGAATCTCGATCGTGATGTTACACATATTCATTGTGTGAGTACCAAAAGATGTAAAGTTGATAATGATAGTCCCATATTCTTGTGGCACTGCCGCCTTGGTCATATCGGCGTTAAGCGCATGAAGAAGCTCCATACTGACGGACTATTAGAGTCTCTTGACTTTGAATCATTTGACACATGCGAACCGTGCCTCATGGGCAAGATGACTAAGACTCCATTCTCAGGAATAATGGAGAGAGCAACCGACTTATTGGAAATAATACATACTGATGTGTGTGGTCCAATGAACGTTGAAGCTCGCGATGGCTATCGTTATGTTCTCACTCTCACCGATCATTTGAGTAGGTATGGGTATATCTACTTGATGAAGCACAAATCTGAGACATTTGAAAAGTTCAAGGAATTTCAGAGTGAGGTCGAGAATCAACGTGATAGAAAAATTAAGTGTCTACGATCTGATCGTGGAGGAGAATATTTGAGTCACGAGTTTGGCACCCACCTAAGGAAGTGTGGAATCGTTTCACAACTGACGCCGCCTGGCACACCACAACGCAACGGAGTGTCTCAACGTCGTAATCGCACTTATTAGATATGGTACAATCTATGACGTCCCTTACCGACTTAACGCTATCATTTTGGGGATACGCATTAGAAACTGCAGCATTCACTTTAAATAGGGCACCGTCTAAATCCGTTGAGACGACACCGTATGAACTATGGTTTGGCAAGAAACCTAAGTTGTCGTTTCTTAAAGTTTGGGGCTGTGATGCTTATGTGAAGAAACTTCAACCAGGAAAGCTCGAACCCAAAACGGAGAAATGCGTATTCATAGGATACCCTAAGGAAACTATTGGGTATACCTTCTATCTTAGATCCGAAGGTAAAACCTTTGTTGCCAAGAACGGATCCTTTCTAGAGAAAGAGTTTCTCTCGAAAGAAGTAAGTGGGAGGAAGGTAGAACTTGATGAGGTAATTACACCCCCTCTCGAACAGGATAATAGCGCAGCGCGGGAAGTTGTTCCTGTGGCGCCTACACCGACTGAAGAGGAAGTTAATGATGATGATCATGAAGCTTCGGATCAAGTTACTACTGAACTGCGAAGGTCCACAAGGGCACGCTCCGCACCAGAGTGGTACGGCAACCCTGTGATGGAAATCATGTTGTTAGACAACGGTGAACCTTCGAACTATGAAGAAGCGATGGCGGGCCCGGATTCCAACAAATGGCTTGAGGCTATGAAATCCGAGATAGGATCCATGTATGAGAACAAATCATGGACTTTGGTGGACTTGCCCGATGACCGGCGAGCCATAGAAAATAAATGGATCTTCAAGAAGAAGATTGATGCAAATGGTAATGTAACCGTTTACAAAGCTCGACTTGTCGCAAAGGGTTTTCGACAAATTCAAGGAGTTGACTACAAAGAGACATTCTCTCCCATAGCGAAGCTGAAATCAGTCTGAATCATGTTAGCAATTTCCACCTTTTATGATTATGAAATTTGGCAAATGGACGTCAAAACAGCGTTCCTTAACGGGAACCTTAAGGAAGAGTTGTATATGATGCAACCAGAAGGTTTTGTCGACCCTAAGGGTGCTAACAAAGTGTGCAAGCTCCAGCGCTCCATCTATGGGCTGGTGCAAGCATCTCGGAGTTGGAACATTCGCTTTAATGAGGTGATTAAAGCGTTTGGGTTCATACAGGTTTACGGAGAAGCCTGTCTGTACAAGAAAGTGAGTGGGAGCTCTGTAGCTTTCCTCATACTGTATGTGGATGACATATTATTGATGGGGAATAATATAGAGATGTTGGAGAGCATAAAGGTCTATTTGAACAAAAGTTTTTCAATGAAGGACCTTGGAGAAGCTGCATACATATTAGGCATCAAGATCTATAGAGATAGATCAAGACGCCTCATAGGTCTTTCGCAAAGTACATACCTTGACAAGATATTGAAGAAGTTCAATATGGAAAACTCAAAGAAAGGGTTCTTGCCAGTTTTGCAAGGTGTGATATTGAGTAAGACTCAGTCGCCGACCACGGCAGCAGATAGAGAGAAGATGAGTTATGTCCCCTACGCATCAGCCGTGGGCTCTCTAATGTATGCCATGCTGTGTACTAGACCTGATATAAACCTTGCCATAAGCTTGGTAGGGAGGTACCAAAGTGATCCCGATATGGAACACTGGACAGCGGTCAAGAATATCCTTAAGTACCTGAAAAGGACTAAGGAAATGTTTCTCGTTTATGGAGGTGATGAAGAGCTCGTCGTAAAGGGTTATGTGACGCTAGCTTCGACACAGATCCGGATGACTCTAAGTCACAGACCGGATACGTATATGTGTTGAATGGTGGGGCAGTGAGCTGGTGCAGCAGCAAGCAAGAAGTCGTGGCAGCATCTACATGTGAAGCGGAGTACATAGCTGCTTCAGAAGAAGCTCATGAAGGAATTTGGATGAAGGAGCTCATCACCGATCTTGGAGTGGTTCCAAGCGCGTCGGGTCCAATGACACTCTTCTGTGATAACACTGGGGCCATTGTCATAGCCAAGGAGCCCAGGTTTCACCGGAAGACGAAGCACATCAAACGCCGCTACAACTCCATCCAGGACCATGTCCAGAGTGGAGTGATAGATATTTGTAAAGTACACACGGATCTGAATATTGCAGACCCGTTGACTAAACCTCTTCCACGAGCAAAACATGATCAACACCATAATGCTATGGGTGTTCGATACATCACAATGTAACTAGATTATTGAATCTAGTGCAAGTGGGATACTGTTGGAAATATGCCCTAGAGGCAATAATAAAATGGTTATTATCATATTTCCTTGTTCATGATAATCGTCTATTGTTCATGCTATAATTGTATTAACAGGAAACAGTAATACATGTGTGAATAAATAGATCACAAAGTGTCCCTAGCAAGCCTCTAGTTGGTTAGCTCGTTAGTCAATAGATAATCATGGTTTCCTGATCATGGGCATTAGATGTCATTGTTAACGGGATCACATCATTGGGAGAATGATGTGATGGACAAGACCCAATCCTAAGCATAGCACTAGATCGTATTGTTCGTATGCTAAAGCTTTTCTAATGTCAAGTATCTTTTCGTTCGACCGTAAGATTGTGCAACTCCCGGATATCGTAGGAGTGCTTTGGGTGTATCAAACGTCACAACATAACTGGGTGACTATAAAGGTGCACTATGGGTACCTCCGAAAGTGTTTGTTGGGTTGGTACAAATCGAGACTGGGATTTGTCACTCCGTGTGACGGAGAGGTATCTCTGGGCCCACTCGGTAGAACATCATCATGAGCTCAATGTGACTAAGGAGTTAGTCACACGATGACGTGCTACAGAACGAGTAAAGAGACTTACCGGTAACGAGATTTAACAAGGTATAGGTATACCGACGATCGAATCTCGGGCAAGTTCTATACCGACAGACAAAGGGAATCGTATACGGGATTGATTGAATCCTTGACATCGTGGTTCATCCGATGAGATCATCGTGGAGCATCTGGGAGACACCATGGGTATCCAGACCCCACTGATGGTTATTGGCCGGAAAGGCGTCTCGGTCATGTCTGCCTGTCTCCCGAACCCGTAGGGTCTACACACTTAAGGTTCGATGACGCTAGAGTTATAGGGAATTGTTATACAAGGTTACCGAAATTTGTTCGGAGTCACGGATGAGATCCCGGATGTCACGAGGAGCTCCGGAATGGTCCGGAGGTAAAGATTGATATATAGGACGGATGGTTTCGGATATGGAAGTGTTTCGGGCATCACCGGTAACGTATCGGGACCACCGGAGGTGGCCCCGGGGGTCCACCGAAGGGGGCAACGACCCCGGGAGATAAGGTGGGCCAAGTGGGGAAGGGAACCAGCCCCTAGGTGGGCTGGTGCACCTCCCCACTCAGCCCAATGCGTGGGGGAGGGAAAAGGGGGGCAAACCCTAAGCCAGGTGGGCCTAAGGCCCACCAGGGGTGCGCCACACCCCTCCTCCCCCCTTGGCCGCCGCACCAGCCCCCTTCTAGGGCTGCCGCCCCCCAGGAGAGGGAAACCCTCAAGGGGGTGCAGCCCCTCCCTCCCCCTATATATAGTGGGCACTTTTGGCCACTGGAGGTTAGACTTTTGCCTCTCTCTCGGCGCAGCCCTCCCTTCTTCCTCCTCCTCTCTGCCGGTGCTTCGCGAAGCCCTGCCGGGAGACCTCGTCTCTCCATCGACACCACGCCGTCGTGCTGCTAGAGTTCTTCCTCAACCTCTCCCTCCTCCTTGCTGGATCAAGGTGCAGGAGACGTCACCGGGCTGCACGTGTGTTGAACGCGGAGGTGCCGTAGTTCGGCACTAGATCGGAATCGCTGCGAGTACGACTCAATCAACCGCGTTCTAGCAACGCTTCCGCTTAGCGATCTTCAAAGGTATGAAGATGCTCTTACCCCTCTCTCGTTGCTGGTCTCTCCATAGGAAGATCTGAATATGCGTAGGAAAATTTTGAATTTATGCTACGTTACCCAACAGTCGCGTGGGTGCATCTCTAGTTGGGGGTATTCCTCCTCTGTTAGCGACAACGGGTTGCCCCATCGGGGGATCCATCCTTATTCATCTTGCTTGGTTTTGTCTTAGCTTGACGGCATAGCTCACAGGTGTGGTGAAGTTCCTGGTGGAGCTTCACGGATTCCTTGATTAAGTTGTGAGCCATACTGTCAGTGGAGAGGCTGAAGTAGGTCTGGAATCTAAGAGGTGTTCCATCCTCCGAGGATGGGGTCAATATCCAACTCCCTCCAACATCATCTTTCACGAAAGGAAAGTGGCGAGAAGCCGGTTCATCGTTCATCTCAGGAAGGATGTCGCGAAGGTGGATGAGTGCCTTCCGTGCCTCTATCTCGACTACTAAAACGAGAGTCTCCATTTGTGGTCCTTTAAAGAACCAGCTTGTCAGGGAGTCGTTTGCTTTCACGACCACATCAACCCAGTGCTCGTGGTAGAGGAAAACGGGTGATCAGAAGATCTGGCACTTCTCCAGGGTGTCCTCAAGGAGTTGGGGGAAAGCTAGATGCTAGGAGGTTTTCGAGTACAATAGCCTTCTACAAGGTTTAAGGAGAGGGTGTCAGTAAAGAGTTTTGAAAATGGAGTGGAAGAGGCAAGAGTGTTAAAACTTCTAAGTTTGACGCTAGATATAGTTTTTGGAAAGGGGTTCGTACTATCTAATGTTCATGCTAGCTAAGGCTTCCTGCAGTTAGGATGGCTCTGATACCAGCTCTGTGGGGACCCCGACTTGTAAGCCGTGATCACTGGATGCATGTGTACAGTGATTCCAGAGATCAATGCTCATTGAACACACATAATCCATACATACCGTCTAATACAGATAAGGGCCATTAAGGCCATGTCTTACATAGAATTAGGCCTCGAAGGCCGACACACCATACAGAGCTAACAAAGGAAATCTTGAATGAAAGAGTGAGCCCATGCCATCACCCTTAACCTACATGCATTCTAAATGGAAAGTGTCCTAGTTCGCATGTTTGTCACGGATGAACTCTTCTCCATATTACTTCTCTTCCATGCCTTGCCAAGTAAATAACTAGTGGAAAGCCAATGAGTACTTTGAATCTACTCACAAGCAAACCATGATATGGAACAAAGCAATAACGAAAAATGATATAATACTAGTAGGAAATATTTGCGTAAAGTAGGTTTTTCCCTGATGTAATAAAATGATCAATTTCTCGTGCGACATGCATCATAAGGTAAATAATAGCCATGTGAACATCTAGCAAATATCAACATCAAGGTAGGGCTGAACAACCCATGTTCACCCATCATGCCAAGTCACTGAACCGAGCCCACGTACTATATTACTCACATACCACCCTTTCTCACACATGCACACTGTTGGGCAAATATGGATGTAGCCCAAGAGCAGTCGTCGAACTGTCCTTGGCCATGGACACGACTATTAGAATAGTTTTAAACATTGCAGAGGTTGCACAATTTACCCACAAGACTCAGGAAACTTCGGTCTCAAGACACGACTCGCCGTATTTTTCATACACGAGGCAAGTACCAGAACATTACCTTTACCATCATGGTACTAGCAAAGAGACCACTCGTTGGTGACAATCCCTCGTGATATACTTCACACGTATCATCCACGAGGGCACGCAACGGTGTACCCGGTGTCTGTGAAAACAACCCATGGTCGCCCTTTTCTTGGCACGAACCCGTCTCGAGAATGATCACATCACACCCGCCACTAGTAATGTGGCTCTTTACTAGCACCAACTATAGTAATCATCAAAGCCCCATCCCATAGGGATATCGTGGTTGTACATGTAAGGTTGGAGTAACGGTCACAACTTAAACCAATCTTTTTTCAAAAAACCACAGACAACCAGTAGCCTCGGTATACCAAACCTTTCTCAAGTGGCTACCTAGCTCACACCATCTCCCTCGGGCATTAGTGGCACGCAACAGGGTTTTTGTAAAACCTTTGAAATCACCTGCACTTACGGTCATCATGCATGTACTCAATCCAATGTGTAGCACTACTAGCAACCTAACTACACTCCACCTGCACAACCCTTGTAGGTAGGTAGGGTCAAGCCCAAGTGCAAGTGTCAACGAGGAATTATGAGAAACACCCCACCGAGTTAGTTACCTATCCAACATGATCCCTTGCATTAGAAAAAAATGCTAAATATCATATGCATGAAGGTAGTCTCTTAGACATGGTCAAGGGGATGCTTGCCTTGCTCAACAAAGTCTCCAAGATCTTCAAAGTCTTCTGGTCGAAGTCCAACATCAGCAACGCAATCTACCGTTGCAATATCACGGGCAAAAATAAGCACTCAACCACAAACAGAGAAAATAATTTACTCAAAAAGAATGTCACACCATTTTTTTAAAACACTATGATGAGTATAGGCTCTCTAAAAATTATTGGGTTCATTTTTGGGCTGTAAAAAGTTGCACAAACTATTTTAACATAGTGTTAAAATGCCTAAAACAGGGTTTTAAAATAAAACAATGCATGCAACCTCTTGTAAAATTTTCACAAGTGGCACCCTAGAATACTACATAATTTTACAAGATTTGTGGTGGAGGAGTATTTGAAGTTGGACAAATATTTAAACCCAGGGATTTTTTGAAAGACTCTCAAACAGAAATAAAAAGAAAGACCACTATTACCCGTGGGCCAAACCGACTCGGCAGAGCGGACCCGTAGGAGAATCAACCCATGCGAGGAGGCCACGTCGAAGGCGCCAGGGCGCTTTATGCCTTCAGGCAACGCGGCACCCACGCGGTGGCGCGTTCGAACCTGACCGCTCGGCCCTAGTAGTCAACGAAAGAAGGAGCAGGAGAGGTAGATGACAGGAGGGACCCTGCGGGGGTCGTCTTTAACCTCTCGAGAGGAGAGAGGGCAACCTCACCGGTGGCGAGAGGAGGCACGACTGGTCTTGGTGATGACGGAAATGGAACCAGTGTTGTCCCACTGTTCAATGGGTGGTGGAGGGAGGTGCTGAGGTGCAGCGATTCGCTGGTGGCGAGGTCCCATGGCAGAGGCACTTCGAGAGGGTGGTCGTCGGGGCTGAATCCTGCAGAAAAAGAACATGGGAGAGGGGGAGAAGCAGTGGGAAGCTATCGTGATTCTAATGGGGAAAAAGGAGACGTGGAGCGGCCATGTACACAGGGATTACCGGAATCACGAAGTGGTGGATCCGGAGCTTGATCTCGAGCTCGAGAGCCTCTAGCGAGGAGTGAGTGGTTTAGGTGTGCGATTAGGGGTAGCAGGAGGTTGAAGGGAAGGAGAGGAAGGCCCGGGGTGGTGTTTTATAGTGGGGGCACGGTCCACCAAGAGCTCGTGCGCCGACAAGACTGTGGGGACGGGCATGGGAGGAGAGGGGACCCGGGAAACCGTCTGTGGTCTTCGTGGACGCGGTCTGGGTTGGAAAGGGAATGCGAAGGATCGGGACCTGGATCCTGGCGTGCTGCAGTGGCGGGGGCCATTTGACAGAGCCGGGCAGCCGAGAGCACGAGTCGTAGGGGGACGAGAAGGGGTGAAAGGAGGGGTACGATGTGGCGTAGGGTCTCTACCGTCAAGGAGGTCTTGGGGTTCACCTAGAGTGGGAAAGAGCTAGTCGGGGCTGGCCTGCCATAGTGCGGGTGCGCACTGTAGCGTGTCCAGAGCGTAGTTTTGGCATGCCATAGTGCTTTTAGCAACATTTACCTCAGGCTGACCCGTATCAAACATGACCACTTCACCATCACCCTTGAGAGTGCTTTTTAGCTGCATTAACCTCAGGCTGACCCGTGTCAAACACGAGAACATCTCCATCACCCTTGAGGATGTTTCTCAGTTGCATTAACCTTAGGCTGACCCATGTTGAACATAACAACATCTCCGTCACCCTTGAGGGCGCTTTTCAGTTGCACACAACGGTACGCCAATCCATTTTGAATACGGTGGCATCTCCATCTTTTTGATGGTGCTTTTTCAGCTGCACACAACCTCACACCAACCCGTATCGAATACAGTAGCATCTCTGTGTTTTTGAGGGCGCTTTTTAGGAACACATAAGCTCACGCTAAGCTGTTTCAAATAAGGTGGCATTTCCTTCTTTTTGAGGGCAGTTTTCAGCTTCACACAACCTCGTGCTGACCTGTTTCAAATACGGTTACATGTATCATTGGCTACAAAATTAACCTGCTTCATGCATCAGTAATGTTCTCGTTTTACTAAATCCACCTATAGCGACAAAGCACGCCCCAAAATGGGTGCATGCTCATGAACTCCCCCGTGTATGCCGTGCGAGTGGAGGCTAGGCACGGTGTTTGTGCTCGGTCAGTCTTAGTAGCACTGCAAAAACCCAAGTGACTCGGCACTGAATTGTGGGCTTGCTCCCACACACGTCACCACATCAGGTCCTTGGTGCCTGTGTTTCTTCACGTTACACCCACAGGTGACCTCATAAGCGTGCCCTCAATGAACTCCTTGTGAAACCCAACATTTTATTTGGCGCAGGGCATCGAGGGCTTCACGACACCCTCCTCTAGAGGCCTCGAAGGCAGCGCACCGATGGCAAAGGGTATCACTCGTGGGGCATAATCACACCCCTCGGGGGATCTTCCCCCTTGTTTCCTCCCGAAGCGTTCCCTTTTCCATGGAACGAGTCGCATGCGCGTCGAGAAGGGGACCCTGAGTGTCACATCTAAGGATCCCTCACCAGCCCTAGGAGCCCTACCCCTTATAGCTCCAGCGAGCCCTTTCTTTGAGCGTCCCAGCAATGGTGTATCCCACCTCAGGGCTGGGTCCCAGCAATGCACAATATAAAAGGAACACAAAAGGCAGGAAGGGCCTTAGAAAAAGCAAAAGTGCATAACATACCATGAGCATTAAGCGTCTGCTACAAAAAGTGACATCAGAGCATTTTCACACCCTTCGGTCCTGCGCCAACTCTATAATAGAGGTACAAACAAGAGAGCATTAGGGGCGCTGCTGAGATTAACATCTTCTATGGCGGTGTTGCCATCCTCGCTGGACCCTTGTGTTGGGGAACGTTGCATGGGAAACACAATTTTTCCTACGCACACAAAGACCTATCATGGTGATGTTCATCTACGAGAGGGAGATTGGATACACATACCCTTGTAGATCGCTGAGTGGGAAGTGTTAAGAAATGCCGTTGTTGTAGTGGTACAACTTCGTGATTCAAATCACCATCGTCCCACGATCCATCCCGATCTAGAACCAAACGGACGGCACCTCCGCATTCAGCACATGTACAGCTCGATGACGATCTCTGCCTTCTTGATCCAGAAAGAGAGACAAGGAAGTAGATGAGTTCTCTGACATCGTGATGGCATGCCGGTGATGGTGATGATCTATTCCTGCAGGGCTCTGCCCGAGCTCAGCAGAAATTCGATCTAGAGGAAGAACTACGAGCTATAGGTTTGAGTTGCACGTGGCAAAGTTGTGTCTCAAAAACCCTAAAACCTCTAGTATATATAGGAGGAGGGGAGGGGCTAGCCTTGGGGCTCAAGGGAGCCCCTAGGGCACCGACCGAAGTGGAGAGGAGGACTCCAACTCCAATTCGGTTTGGGGAAGGAGGAGTCCTCCTCTCCCTTCCCACCTCCCTCTTTTGTTTTCTTTTGTTTTTCTTCTTCTAGCGCCATAGCCTACTTGGGCTGGCTCTTGGGGAACGTCGCATGGGAAACAAAAAATTTCCTACGCGCACGAAGACCTATCATGGTGATGTCCATCTACGAGAGGGGATATTCGATCTACGTACCCTTGTAGACCGCACAAAAGAAGCGTTAGTGAACGCGGTTGATGTAATGGAATGTCCTCACGTCCCTCGATCCGCCCCGCGAACCGTCCCGCGATCAGTCCCACGATCTAGTGCCGAACGGACGGCACCTCCGTGTTCAGCACACGTACAGCTCGACGATGATCTCAGCCTTCTTGATCCAGCAAGAGAGACGGAGAGGTAGATGAGTTCTCCGGCAGAGTGACGGCGCTCCAGAGGTTGGTGGTGATCTTATCTCAGCAGGGCTCCGCCCGAGCTCTGCAGAAACGCGATCTAGAGGTAAAACAGTGGAGATATGTGGTCGGGCTGCCGTGGCAAAGTTGTCTCAAATCAGCCCTAAAACCTCTGTATATATAGGGGGAAGAGGGGGAGCCTTGCCTTGGGGTCCAAGGACTCCCAAGGGGTTCAGCCGAGCCAAGGGGGGCAACCCTCCCCTTCCAAACCGAGTCCAACTAGGTTTGGAAGGAGGAGACCTTCCCCCTTTTCCCACCTCCTCTTTTTTTCTCTTTGATTTTCTTCCTATGGCGCATAGGGCCTACTTGGGCTGTCCCACCAGCCCGCTAAGGGCTGGTGCGCCACCCCCAAGGCCTATGGGCTTCCCCGGGGTGGGTTGCCCCCCCCCCCCCCCTCGGTGAACACCCGGAACCCATTCGTCATTCCCGGTACATTCCCGGTAATTCCGAAAACCTTCCGGTAATCAAATGAGGTCATCCTATATATCAATCTTCGTTTCTGGACCATTCCGGAAACCCTCGTGACGTCCGTGATCTCATCCGAGACTCCGAACAATATTCGGCAACCAACCATATAAGTCAAATACGCATAAAACAACGTCGAACCTTAAGTGTGCACACCCTGCGGGTTCGAGAACTATGCAGACATGACCCGACAGACTCCTCGGTCAATATCCAATAGCGGGACCTAGATGCCCATATTGGATCCTGCATATTCTATGAAGATCTTATCGTTTGAACCTCAGTGCCAAGGATTCATATAATCCCGTATGTCATTCCCTTTGTCCTTCGGTATGTTACTTGCCCGAGATTCGATTGTCAGTATCCGCATACCTATTTCAATCTCGTTTACCGGCAAGTCTCTTTACTCGTTCCGTAATACAAGATCCCGCAACTTACACTAAGTCACATTGCTTGCAAGGCTTGTGTGTGATGTTGTATTACCGAGTGGGCCCCGAGATACCTCTCTGTCACACGGAGTGACAAATCCCAGTCTCGATCCATACTAGCTCAACGAACACCTTTGGAGATACCTGTAGAGAATCTTTATAGTCACCCAGTTACGTTGCGACGTTTGTTACACACAAAGTATTCCTCCGGTGTCAGTGAGTTATATGATCTCATGGTCATAGGAACAAATACTTGACACGTAGAAAACAGTAGCAACAAAATGACACGATCAACATGCTACGTCTATTAGTTTGGGTCTAGAACATCACGTGATTCTCCTAATGACGTGATCCAGTTATCAAGCAACAACACCTTGTTCATAATCAGAAGACCCTCACTATCTTTGATCAACTGGGTAGCCAACTAGAGGCTTGCTAGGGACAGTGTTTTGTCTATGTATTCACACATGTATATAAGTCTTCATTCAATACAATTGTAGCATGGATAATAAACGATTATCTTGATACAGGAATTATAATAATAACTATATTTATTATTGCCTCTAGGGCATAATTCCAACAGTCTCCCACTTGCACTAGAGTCAATAATCTAGCCCTCACATCATCATGCGAATTACATTGAAGTAAATCTAACACCCATACAGTTCTGGTGTTGATCATGCTTTGCCCATGGAAGAGGTTTAGTCAGAGGGTCTGCTACATTCAGATCCGTGTGCACTTTGCATATATTTACGTCCTCCCCTTCGACGTAGTCGCGGATGAGGTTGAAGCGTCGTTTGATGTGTCTGGACTTCTTGTGAAATCGTGGTTCCTTTGCTAGGGCAATGGCACCCGTGTTGTCACAGAACAAGGTTATTGGATTCAGTGCGCTTGGCACCACTCCAAGATCCGTCATGAACTGCTTCATCCAGACACCCTCCTTAGCCGCCTCCGAGGCAGCCATGTACTCCGCTTCACATGTAGAATCTGCTACGACGCTCTGCTTGGAACTGCACCAGCTTACCGCACCCCTATTAAGAATAAATATGTATCCGGTCTGCGACTTAGAGTCATCCGGATCTGTGTCGAAGCTTGCATCGACGTAACCTTTTACAGCGAGCTCTTCGTCACCTCCATACACGAGAAACATCTCCTTAGTCCTTTTCACGTACTTCAGGATATTCTTGACCGCCGTCCAGTGATCCACTCCTGGATTACTCTAGAACCTGCCTGCCATACTTATGGCCAAGCTAACGTTTGGTCTAGTGCACAACATTGCATACATGATAGAACCTATGGCTGAAGCATAGGGGACGGTGCTCATATGCTCTCTATCCTCATCAGTTGCTGGGCACTGAGTCTTACTCAATCTCGTACCTTGTAAAACTGGCAAGAACCCTTTCTTGGACTGTTCCATTTTGAACCTCTTCAAAACTTTATCAAGGTATGTGCTTTGTGAAAGTCCTATCAGGCGTTTCGATCTATCCCTGTAGATCTTAATGCCTAGAATGTAAGCAGCTTCTCCTAGGTCCTTCATAGAGAAACTTTTATTCAAGTAATCCTTTATGCTCTCCAAAAACTCTACGTTGTTTCCAATCAGCAATATGTCATCCACATATAATATTAGAAACGCCACAGAGCTCCCACTCACTTTCTTGTAAATACAAGATTCTCCAACCACTTGTATAAAGCCAAATGCTTTGATCACCTCATCAAAGCGTTTGTTCCAACTCCGAGATGCTTGCACCAGTCCATAAATGGATCGCTGGAGCTTGCACACCTTGTTAGCATTCTTAGGATCGACAAAACCTTCGGGTTGCATCATATACAACTCTTCCTTAAGGAAACCGTTAAGGAACGCCGTTTTGACATTCATCTGCCAGATTTCATAATCGAAAAATGCTGCTATTGCTAACATGATTCAGACGGACTTAAGCATCGCCACGGGTGAGAATGTCTCATCGTAGTCAACTCCTTGAACTTGTGAAAAACCCTTTGCCACAAGTCGAGCTTTATAAACGGTCACATTGCCGTCAGCGTCCGTCTTCTTCTTAAAGATCCATTTGTTCTGAATATCCTTGCGGCCCTCAGGTAGTACTTCCAAAGTCCACACTTTGTTCTCATACATGGATCCTATCTCGGACTTCATGGCCTCTAGCCATTTGTTGGAATCTGGGCCCACCATTGATTCTCATAATTTGCAGGTTCATTGTTGTCTAACAACATGATTGACATGACGGGATTACCGTACCACTCTAGAGCAGCACGTGGTCTCGTCGACGTGCGTGGTTCGACAGGAACTTGAACCGGAGTTTCATGATCATCATCATTAACTTCCTCCTCAACCGGCGTCGCAACGATAGAGGTTTCCCCTTGCCCTGCGCCACCATCTAGAGGGATGAGAGGTTCGACAACCTCATCAAGTTCTATCTTCCTCCCACTCAATTCTCTCGAGAGAAACTCCATCTCGAGAACTCCGTTTTTAGCAACAAACACTTTGCCCTCGGATTTGAGATAGAAGGTGTACCCAACTGTCTCTTTTGGGTAACCTATGAAGATGCACTTTTCCGCTTTGGGTTCCAGCTTTTCAGGTTGAAGCTTTTTGACATAAGCATCACATCCCCAAACTTTAAAAAACGACAACTTTGGCCTTTTGCCATACCATAGTTCGTATGGTGTTGTCTCAACGGATTTTGATGGTGCCCTATTTAAAGTGAATGCAGCTGTTTCTAATACATAGCCCCAAAATGATAACGGCAAATCGGTAAGAGACATCATAGATCGCACCATCTCTAATAAAGTACGATTACGACGCTCGGACACACCATTACGCTGTGGTGTTCCAGGCGGTGTCAACTGTGAAACAATTCCACATTGTCTTAAGTGAGCACCAAACTCGAAACTCATATATTCACCCCCACGATCAGACCGTAGGAACTTGATCTTCTTGTTATGATGATTTTCAACTTCACTCTGAAATTGCTTGAACTTTTCAAATGTTTCAGACTTGTGCTTTATTAAGTAGACATAACCATATCTACTCAAATCGTCAGTGAAGGTGAGAAAATAACGATATCCACCGCGTGCGTCTACGCTCATCGGACCGCACACATCGGTATGTATGATTTCCAACAAGTCACTTGCACGCTCCATTGTTCCGGAGAACGGAGTTTTAGTCATCTTTCCCATGAGGCATGGTTCGCACGTGTCAAGTGAATCAAAGTCAAGTGACTCCAAAAGTCCATCGGCATGGAGTTTCTTCATGCGCTTTACACCAATATGACCTAAGCGGCAGTGCCATAAAAATATGGCGCTATCATTGTTAACTCTAACTCTTTTGGTCTCAATGTTATGTATGTGTGTATCACTATCAAGATTCAATATGAACAATCCTCTCACATTGGGTGCATGACGATAAAAGATGTTACTCATAGAAATAGAACAACCATTATTCTCTGACTTAAAAGAGTAACCGTCTCGCAATAAACAAGATCCAGATATAATATTCATACTCAACGCAGGCACTAAATAACAATGATTGAAGTTCATAACTAATCCTGATGGTAACTGAAGTGAAACTGTGCCGACGGTGATTGCATCAACCTTGGAACCATTTCCTACGCGCATCGTCACTTCATCTTTCGCCAACCTTCGTCTATTCCGCAGTTCCTGTTTCGAGTTGCAAATATGAGCAACAGAACCGGTATCGAATACCCAGGCACTACTACGAGAGCCGGTTAAGTACACATCAATAACATGTATATCAAATATACTTGATTTTTCTTTGGTCGCCTTCTTTTCAGCCAGATACTTGGGGCAATTACGCTTCAAGTGACCCATACCCTTGCAATAGTAACACTGTGTTTCAGGCTTAGGTCCAGCTTTGGGTTTCTTCGTCGGATTGGAAACAGGCTTGCCGCTCTTCTTTGAATTACCCTTCTTGCGTTTGTCGTTTCTCTTGAAACTAGTGGTCTTATTCACCATCAACACTTGATGCACTTTACGGAGTTCAAACTCTGCGACTTTCAGCATCGCAAACAACTCGCCGGGTGACTTGTTCATCCCTTGCATGTTGTAGTTCAACACAAAGCCTTTATAGCTTGGCGGCAGTGATTGAAGGATTCTGTCAGTGATAGCCTCTTGCGGGATTTCAATCCCCAGCTCAGCTAGATGGTTCGAGTACCCAGACATTTTGAGCACATGTTCACTGACAGACAAGTTTTCCTCCATCTTGCAAGCATAGAATTTATCGGAGGCCTCATACCTCTCGATCCGGGCGTTCTTCTGAAAGATGAACTTCAACTCCTGGAACATCTCAAATGCTCCATGACGCTCAAAGCGACGTTGAAGTCCCGGTTCTAAGCCATACAAGACTGCACATTGAACTACTAAGTAGTCCTCCTTACGTGCTAACCAAGCGTTCTTAACATCCTGGTTAGCCGTAGCGGGTGGTTCATCTCCTAGCGCAGCATTAAGGACATAATCCTTCTTCCCAGCTCGTAAGATTAGCTTAAGATTATGAGCCCAGTCTACAAAGTTGCTTCCATCATCTTTCAACTTAGCTTTCTCTAGGAACGTATTAAAATTCAGGGTGACTGTCGCGTGAGCCGTGATCTACAACACAAATATATTCAAAGTGGACTTAGACTATGTTCAAGATAATTAGAGTTTAACTTAATCAAATTACTCGCTAAACTCCCACTCAAAAAGTACATCTCTCTAGTTATTTGAGTGCTTCATGATCCATTTACACTAGCTCAAGTCCGATCATCACGTGAGTTGAGTATAGTTTCAGTGGTAAGCATCCCCATGCTAATCATATCATCTATATGATTCATGATCGACCTTTCGGTCTCATGTGTTCCGAGGCCATGTCTGCACATGCTAGGCTCGTCAAGCTTAACCCGAGTGTTCCGCGTGTGCAACTGTTTTGCACCCGTTGTGTGGGAACGTTGAGTCTATCACACCCGATCATCACGTGGTGTCTTGAAATGACGAACTGTAGCAACGGTGCACAGTCGAGGAGAACACAATTTCGTCTTGAAATTTTAGTGAGAGATCACCTCATAATGCTACCGTCGTTCTAAGAAAAATAAGGTGCATAAAAGGATTAACATCACATGCAGTTCATAAGTGACATGATATGGCCATCATCACGTGCTCCTTGATCTCCATCACCAAAGCACCGACACGATCTTCTTGTCACCGGCGCCACACCATGATCTCCATCAACGTGTCGCCATCGGGGTTGTCGTGCTACTCATGCTATTACTACTAAAGCTACATCCTAGCAAAACAGTAAACGCATCTGCAAAACAGTAAAGACAACCCTATGGCTCTTGCCGGTTGCCGTACCATCGACGTGCAAGTCGATATTATCTATTACAACATGATCATCTCATACATCCAATATATCACATCACATCGTTGGCCATATCACATCACAAGCATACCCTACAAAAACAAGTTAGACGTCCTCTAATTTTGTTGTTGCATGTTTTAGGTGGTGACCATGGGTATGTAGTAGGATCGCATCTTACTTACGCAAACACCACAATGGAGATATATGAATTGCTATTTAACCTCATCCAAGGACCTCCTCGGTCAAATCCGATTCAACTAAAGTTGGAGAAACTGACACTTGCCAGTCATCTTTGAGCAACGGGGTTACTCGTAGCGATGAAACCAGTCTCTTGTAAGCGTACGAGTAATGTCGGTCCAAGCCGCTTCAATCCAACAATACCGCGGAATCAAGAAAAGACTAAGGAGGGCAGCAAAACGCACATCACCGCCCACAAAAACTTTTGTGTTCTACTTGAGAAGACATCTATGCAAGAACCTAGCTCATGATGCCACTGTTGGGGAACGTCGCATGGGAAACAAAAAATTTCCTACGCGCACAAAGACCTATCATGGTGATGTCCATCTATGAGAGGGGATATTCGATCTACGTACCCTTGTAGACCGCACAGCAGAAGCGTTAGTGAATGCGGTTGATGTAATGGAACGTCCTCACGTCCCTCGATCCGCCCCGCGAACCGTCCCGCGATCAGTCCCACGATCTAGTGCCGAACGGACGGCACCTCCGCTTCAGCACACGTACAGCTCGACGATGATCTCGGCCTTCTTGATCCAGCAAGAGAGACGGAGAGGTAGATGAGTTCTTCGGTAGCGTGACGGCGCTCCGGAGGTTGGTGGTGATCTTATCTCAGCAGGGCTCCACCCGAGCTCCGCAAAAACGCGATCTACAAGTAAAACCGTGGAGATATGTGGTCGGGCAGCTGTGGCAAAGTTGTCTCAAATCAGCCCTAAAACCTCCGTATATATAGGGGGAAGAGGGGGAGCCTTGCCTTGGGGTCCAAGGACTCCCAAGGGGTTCGGCCGAGCAAAGGGGGGCAACCCTGCCCTTCCAAACCGAAGGAGGAGTCCTTCCCCCTTTTCCCACCTCCTCTTTTTTTTCTTTTCTCCTTGATTTTCTTCCTATGGCGCATAGGGCCTTCTTGGGCTGTCCCACCAGCCCACTAAGGGCTGGTGCGCCACCCCCAAGGCCTATGGGCTTCCCCGGGGTGGGTTGCCCCCCCCCCCCGGTGAACACCCAGAACCCATTCGTCATTCCCGGTACATTCCTTGTAACTCCGAAAACCTTCCGGTAATAAAATGAGGTCATCCTATATATCAATCTTCGTTTCCGGACCATTTCGGAAACCCTCGTGACGTCCGTGATCTCATCCGAGACTCCGAACAACATTCGGCAACCAACCATATCACTCAAATACGCATAAAACAACGTCGAACCTTAAGTGTGCAGACCTTGCGGGTTCGAGAACTATGCAGACATGACCCGAGAGACTCCTCGGTCAATATCCAATAGGGGGACCTGGATGCCCATATTGGATCCTACATATTCTATGAAGATCTTATCGTTTGAACCTCAGTGCCAAGGATTCATATAATCCCGTATGTCATTCCCTTTGTCCTTCGGTATGTTACTTGCCCGAGATTCGATCGTCAGTATCCGCATACCTATTTCAATCTCGTTTACCGGCAAGTCTCTTTACTCGTTCCGTAATACAAGATCCCACAACTTACACTAAGTCACATTGCTTGCAAGGCTTGTGTGTGATGTTGTATTACCGAGTGGGCCCCGAGATACCTCTCCGTCACACGGAGTGACAATTCCCAGTCTCGATCCATACTAACTCAACGAACACCTTTGGAGATACCTGTAGAGCATCTTTATAGTCACCCAGTTACGTTGCAACGTTTGATACACACAAAGTATTCCTCCGGTGTCAGTGAGTTATATGATCTCATGGTCATAGGAACAAATACTTGACACGCAGAAAACAGTAGCAACAAAATGACACGATCAACATGCTACGTCTATTAGTTTGGGTCTAGTCCATCACGTGATTCTCCTAATGACGTGATCCAGTTATCAAGCAACAACACCTTGTTCATAATCAAAAGACCCTGACTATCTTTGATCAACTGGCTAGCCAACTAGAGGCTTTCTAGGGACAGTGTTTTGTCTTTGTATTTAAACATGTATATAAGTCTTCATTCAACACAATTATAGCATGGATAATAAACGATTATCTTGATACAGGAATTATAATAATAACTATATTTATTATTGCATCTAGGGCATAATTCCAACACTGGCCTCACCAGCCCACTAAGGGCTGGGGCGCCACCCTAGGACTATTGGGATCACTCCCATGTGTGTGGGGCCCTCCCGGTGAAAACCCAAAACCCATTCATCACTCCCGGTACACTGTCGGTAATGCCCGAAATCTTTCCAGTGACCAAATGAAACCATCCTATATATCAATCTTCATTTCCGGACCATTTTGGAAACCCTCGCGGTGTCTGTGATATCATCCGGGACTCTGAACAACCTTCAGTCACCAACACCTATAACTCAACTATACTGAAACATCACCGAATCTTAAGTGTGCACACCCTGGGGGTTTGAGAACTATGCAGACATGACCTGAGACACTCCTCGGTTACTATCCAATAGTGGGACCTGGATGTCCATATTGGATCCTACATATTCTACAAAGATCTTATCGGTTGAACCTCTGTGCCAAGGATTCATATAATCCCGTATAACATTCCCTTTGTCCTTCTGTATGTTACTTGCCCGAGATTTGATCGTCGGTATCTCTATACCTATTTCAAGCTCGTTACCGGCAAGTCTCTTTACTCATTCCATAATACAAGATCCCGTGACTAACACTTGAGTCACATTGCTTACAAGGCTTATATGTGATGTTGTATTACCAAGTGGGCCCCGAGATACCTCTCCGTCACACGGAGTGACAAATCCCAGTCTGGATCCATGCTAACTCAACGGACACCTTCGGAGATACCTGTAGAGCACCTTTATAGTCACCCAGTAACATTGTGATGTTTGATACACACAAGGTATTCCTCCGGTGTCAGTGAGTTACATGATCTCATGGTCATAGGAATGAATACTTGACACACAGGAAACAATAACAACAAAATGACACGATCACATGCTACGTTCATAGTTTGGGTCTTGTCCGTCACATCATTCTCCTAATGATGTGATCGAGTTATCAAGTGACAACACTTGCATATGGTCAGAAAACCTTAACCACCCTTGATCAACTGGCTAGCCAACTAGAGGCTTACTAGGGACATTGTTTTGTCTATATATCCACACATGTACCTATGCTTTCATTCAATACAATTATAGCATGGATAATAAACAATTATCTTGAAACAGGAAATATAATAATAACAATTTTATGATTTCCTCTAGGGCATATTTACAACAGTCTCCCACTTGCACTAGAGTCAATAATCTAGTCTCACATCGCTATGCGATTTACATTGGTATGAATCTAACACCCATACAGTTCTGGTGTTGATCATGCTTCGCTCATGGAAGAGGTTTAGTCAGCGGATCTGCAACATTCAGATCCGTGTGCACTTTGCAAATATTTACTCCTCTCGTTCAACGTAGTCACGGATGAGTTTGAAGCATCGTTTGATGTGTTTGGTCTTCTTGTGAAACCTTGGTTCCTTTGCTAAAGCAATGGCACTAGTGTTTTCATAGAGGAGAGTTATATGATTTAGTGTGCTTGGCACAACCCCAAGATCCGTCATGAACTGCTTCATCCAAACACCCTCCTTAGTTGCCTCCGAGGTAGCCATGTACTCCGCTTCACATGTAGAATCTGCTACAACGCTTTGCTTGGAACTGCACCACCTTACTGCACCCTCATTAATAATAAATACGTATCCGATTTGAGACTTAGAGTCATCCGGATCAGTGTCAAAGCTTGCATCGACGTAACCCTATACGACGAGCTCTTCGTCACCTCCATAAACGAGAAACATTTCTTTAGTCCTTTTCAGGTACTTCAAAATATTCTTGATCGCCGTCCAGTGATCCACTCCTGGATTACTTTGAAAACTGCCTTCCATACTTATGGCCAGGCTGACGTCCTGTCTTGTGCACAGCATTGCAAACATGATAGACCCTGTGGATGAAGCATAGGGGACGGTACTCATCTTTTCTCTATCTTCCGCAGTTACTAGACACTGAGTCTTACTCAACTTTATACCTTGTAACACTGGCAAGAACACCTCTTGGACTGCTCCATTTTGAACTTCTTCAAAACTTTATCAAGGCATGTGCTTTGTGAAAGTCGTATTAGGCGCCTCGATCTATCCCTATAGATCTTAATGCCTAATATGTAAGCAGCTTCTCCTAGGTCCTTCATTGAAAAACATTTGTTCAAGTGATCTTTTATGCTCTCTAAAAACTCCACATTGTTTCCAATCAGCAATATGTCATCCACATATAATATTAGAAACGCCACAGAGCTCCCACTCACTTTCTTGTAAATACAAGATTCTCCAACAACTTGTATAAACCCAAATGCTTTGATCACCTCATCAAATCGCTTATTCCAACTCCGAGATGCTTGCACCAGTCCATAAAAGGATCACTCGAGCTTGCATACTTTGTTAGCATTCTTTGGATCGACAAAATCTTCGGGTTGCATCATATACAACTCTTCTTTAAGAAAACCGTTAAGGAACGCCGTTTTGACATCCATCTGCCAGATTTCATAATCGAAAAATGCAGCTATTGCTAACATGATTCAGACGGACTTAAGCATCGCTACCGGTGAGAATGTCTCATCGTAGTCAACTCGTTGAACTTGTGAAAAACCCTTTGCCACAAGTCGAGCTTTATAAACGGTCACATTACCGTGTGCGGTCTTCTTCTTCTTAAAGATCCATTTGTTCTGAATAGCCTTGCGACCTTCAGGTAATACTTCCAAAGTCCACACTTTGTTTTCATACATATATCCTATCTCGGACTTCATGGCCTCCAACCATTTGTTGGAATCCGGGCCCACCATTGCTTCTTCATAATTCACTGGTTCATTGTTGTTTAACAACATGGCAGATAAGACAGGGTTACCATACCACTCAGGAGCAGTACGTGATCTTGTCGACCTACGAGGTCCGATAGTAATTTGATCCGAAGTTCATGAGCACCATCATTAGCTTCCTCCTCAACCGGTGTTGCTTCGACAGAGGTTTCCCCCTGCCCTGCGCCACCATCTAGAGGGACCAGAGGTTCCACAACCTCATCAAGTTCTATCTTCCTCCCACTCAATTCTTTCGAGAGAAACTCCTTCTCAAGAAAAGCTCCGTTCTTAGCAACAAGCAATTTGCCCTCGGATCTAAGATAGAAGGTGTACCCAACTGTCTCCTTTGGGTAACCTATGAAGACACACTTCTATGCTTTGGGTTCCAGCTTTTCAGGATGAAGCTTTTTGACATAAGCATCGCATCCCCAAACTTTCAGAAACGACAACTTTGGCCTCTTGCCAAGCCATAGCTCATATGGTGTCGTCTCAACGGATATTGACGGTGCCCTATTTAAAGTGAATGCAGTTGTCTCTAATGCATAACCCCAAAATGATAATGACAAATCGGTAAGAGACATCATAGATCGCACGTATCTAACAATGTACGATTACGACGTTCGGACACACCATTACGTTGTGGTGTTCCAGGCGATGTCAATTGTGAAACGATTCCACATTGTCTTAAGTGAGCACCAAACTCGAAACTCAGATATTCACCCCCTCGATCACATCGTAGGAACTTGATCTTTTTGTTACGATGATTTTCAACTTCACTCTGAAATTGCTTGAACTTCTCAAATGTTTCAGACTTGTGCTTCATCAAGTAGATATATACATACCTACTCAAATCATCAGTGAAGGTGAGAAAATAACGATATCCGCCGCGTGCCTCCACACTCATTGGACCGCACACATCAGTATGTATGATCTCCAACAAGTCACTTGCATGCTCCACTGTTCCGGAGAATGGACTCTTAGTCATCTTGCCCATGAGGCATGGTTCACACGTGTCACGTGATTCAAAATCAAGTGACTCCAAAAGCCCATCGGTATGGAGTTTCTTCATGCGTTGTACTCCAATATTACCTAAGCGACAGTGTCACAAAAACGTGGCACTATCATTTTTGACTCTACATCTTTTGGTATCAATGTTATGTATATGTGTGTTATCACAATCAAGATTCAATATGAACAATCCCCTCACATTGGGTGCATGACCATAAAAGATATTACTCATAAAAATAGAACACCCATTATTCTCTGACTTAAATGAGTAATCGTCTCGCAAAGAACAAGATCTAGATATAATGTTTACGCTTAACGCATGCACTAAATAATAGTTATTTAAGTTCATAACTAATCCTGATGGTAATTGAAGTGAGACTGTGCCGACGGTGATTGCATCAACCTTGGAATCATTTCCCACGCGCATCGTCACTTCATCCTTCGCCAACCTTCGTTTATTTCGCAGTTCCTGCTTCGAGTTGCAAATATGAGCAACAGGACTGGTATAAAATACACAGGCACTACTACGAGAGTTGGTTAGGTACACATCAATAACATATATATCACATATACCTGGCTTTACATTGGCCGCCTTCTTATCAGCCAAATACTTGGGGCAGTTGCGCTTCGAGTGACCCATCCCCTTGCAATAATAGCACACTGTTTCCGGCTTAGGTCCAGCCTTGGGTTTCTTCGTCGGATTGGCAACAGTTTTGCCGCTCTTCTTGGATTTACCCTTCTTGCCTTTGCTGTTTCTCTTGAAACCAGTGGTCTTATTGACCATCAACACTTGATGCTCTTTCCGGAGTTCTCACTCTGCGACTTTCAACATCGTGAATAACTCGTCGGGTGACTTGTTCATCCCTTGCATGTTATAGTTCAACAAAAAGATCTTATAGCTAGGTGGCAGTGATTGAAGAATTCTGTCAGTGAAGGCTCTTGTGGGATTTCAATCCCCATCTCAGCTAGATGGTTTGACTACCCAGACATTTTGAGCGCATGTTCACTGACACACGAATTCTCCTCCATCTTACAAGCATAGAATTTATTGGAGGTCTAATGCCTCTCGATCCGGGCGTTCTTCTGAAAGATAAACTTCAACTCCTCGAACATCTCATATGCTCCATGACGCTCAAAGCACCGTTGAAGTCCTGGTTCCAAGTGATACAAGACTGCACATTGAACTACTGAGTAGTCCTCCTTACGTGATTGCCAAGCGTTCAAAACATCTTGGTCGGACATAGTGGGTGGTTCATCTCCTAGCGTAGCATCAAGGATATAATTATTTTTCCCAGCTTGTAGGATGAGCCTAAGATTACGAGCCCACTCTACAAAGTTGCTACCATCATCTTTCAACTTAGCTTTCTCTAGGAACGTATTGCAATTCAGGGTTGCTACTGCGTGAGCCATTGATCTACAACCTAAAATGTTGCAAAGTGGACTTAGACTCAAGATAATTAGAGTTTAACTAATCAAATTACTAATAAACTCCCACTCAAATAGACATCCCTCTAGTTACTTGACTGCGGCATGATCCAAATTCACTAACTCAAATCCGATCATCACGTGAGTTGAGTGTAGTTTCAGTGGTAAGCATCTCTATGCTAATCATATCAACTATACAATTCATGCTCGACCTTTCGGTCTCTCGTGTTCCGAGGCCATGTCTGCACATGCTGGGCCCGTCAAGTTTAACCCGAGTGTTTCGCGTGTGCAACAGTTTTGCACCCATTGTATGTGAACGTTGAGTCTATCACACCCGATCATCACGTGGTGTCTCGAAACGATAAACTGTCGCAACGGTGCACAGTCGGGGAGAACACAATTTTATCTTGAAATTTTAGTGAGGGATCACAATATAATGCTACCGTCGTTCTAAGAAAGATAAGGTGCATAAAAGGATTAACATCACATGCAATTCATAAGTGACATGATATGGCCATGATCTTGTGCTTCTTGATCTCCATCACCAAAGCACTGGCATGATCTTCTCGTCACCGGCGCCACACCATGATCTCCATCATCGTGCCGCCATCGAGGTTGTCGTGCTATCTATGCTATTACTACTAAAGCTACAACATAGCAATATAGTAAACACATCTGCAAACACAAACGTTAGTTTAAAGACAACCCTATGGCTCCTGTCGGTTTTCGTAGCATCGACGTGCAAGTCGATATTAACTATTACAACATGATCATCTCATACATCCAATATATCATGTCATGTCTTTGGCCATATCACATCACAAGCATACCCTGCTAAAACAAGTTAGACGCCCTCTAATATGTTGTTGCATGTTTTACATGGTTGCTATGGGTATCTAGTATGACCGCATCTTACTTATGCAAAAACCACAACGGAGATGTGCAAATTGCTATTTAACCTCTCTCTAAGGACCGCCTCGATCAAATCCAATTCAACAAAAGTTGAAGAAATCGACACCCGCCAGTCATCTTTATGCAACGAGTTGCAGGTTGGTTGATGAAACCGGTCTCTCGTAAGCGTACAAGTAATGTTGGTCCGGGCCGCTTCAATCCAACAATACCGTCGAATCGAGAAAAGACTAAGGGGGCAGAAAATCGAACATCAACACCGACAAAAACTTTTGTGTTCTACTCGAGATTACATCTACGCATGAACCTAGCTCATGATGCCACTGTTGGGGAACGTTGCATGGGAAACAAAATTTTTCCTACGCACATTGTGGGGACCCTGACTTATGAGTCGAGATCACCGAATGAATGTGCTCAGTGATCCCAGACGTCAATGCTCACCGAACACACAGATACTGAATATGAAGAGTCTTACATCCAGGTACCGAATTATTACATCGAGTGACCGAATGGTCAAGTTCACAAGGTAGGGCCTATAAGGTCAAATCACACTCATAGAACTAGTAGCGGAAATCTTAGGGCTAAGCGGGTGCCCATGCCATCAGCCTACACCAACAGGCATTCTGAATGGGAAGCGTCCTAGTTCGCACGGGCGTCTCCGAAGACGTACTCATCTCCATACTCCGGTCCTTCTATGTCTGGTCAATAATATAACCAGTGGCAAGCCAATGACTAATTCCGAATGTACTCTCAAACATCACATGATATGAACAATGCAAGTGAAGGATAACAATAACATGCTTCTTTGGTGGATATCTTGGTGGTAAATAAACATGATCATAGGTATGCATCATAAGTAAAACTACTTTTGAAGAACAGGTTAGAGATATCAAGATATATGTTACGGGCTGAACCATCCGGGTTCACCCTATATGCCAAGTCAGCAAACTTGGTCATATCAATTCTTTCATATTAACACCATTTAACACATATGCACACACACTTGGTTTATGCAGAAACGACTGGACGTAGTTTAAGAAGGATTACCCAACTTTCCTTGACCATGGACACAGCTATTCCAATAGTTTTACACTCTACAGAGGTAGTACGCTGTACCCGATCAATGCCTTGCCCCTGACGATACTAGAGAAAGAGGTCCACTCGATTGGTACCCAACCCACATGTTGTACGTCTTACGAGCACCAACTCTGGAAAGTATCAACCATGCGGGGACCAACGGTGTGCCTGGAACACGTAAAAACGGCATAGTCGCCCTACGTGGCACGACCCCATCACGAGAGTGACCACACATCACTCCCGCCACTAGTAATGTGGCTCTTTGCTTGTATTGACCTGAGTAATCAACACAACCCTATCTCGTAAGGGGTAGCGTGGTCGTACATTGGGACGGTCGACACATCATAAATCTAATCCCATTTCCTAAACCATACTCACACAAATACTCGGTGCACCACTTAACCAAAAGTGGCCACCTAACTCATCATCACCCTCGGGCATTAGTGGCACCCGACGAGGTTTTCATAAACCTTTGATTTATACCGACAACATGCTCATGCTACTGCCATTCTAGCTTTAATTGTCAACATGATATTAGTGTGACCCTCATAGGTGGTAGGATCAAGCTCAATGCATGTGCTACGAAGGAGCCATCGGTAACATCATTTCACTGATTTACCGGCATTTGTGATTATATGCAGCGGAATATTTGCTACACTTAGCATGCATTATAACATATGCTCAGTCATGGTCAAACGGCTGCTTGCCTTGGTCAGTTAGGTATCCGGCGTCTTCGAGGTCTTTCGTCGGATAAAATAAGAAGTAGCTCACTCCAAAAAAACCATCACAAAGTCATTTTAAAAAATGTTGGTTATTACTGATAAATCTAGGTTGTTATTTAAAAAATATTTGCTTCTGTTTCTAATGAAGAAATATTTTTAAAATCAACTTAACACAAGCAAAACTATTCCAAATTAATCCTCTTTATTATTATAAAACAGAATAGTTGCTGCAAAAATTCAACCAGTGGTTTTATTAAATACTACACATTTTTAGAAGAATAACATTGGAAAAATTATATTTTTACACTGGTTAAATATTTTTGTAAAAATAATTGAAAATCAAGTTTATAAATAAAAGAAAAAGGGCTACAGCCCCTCCCCTGGCTTGGTCTGGGACTAGGCCGGATCAAAGGCCAGCCAGCTAGCCTGCCCAGGCGCACGCGTCGTCAGGTTTGAACCTGACGCGCACTGCCCTTGCGGTCAACGACTGCGGGCAGCAAGGGAGAGAGAGATGGGCCATCGACAGGTGGGGCACACCTATCGGGGTCATTTCCTACCTCTGGCCAGAGAGGAGGAGGAGCACGCCGACATGGCTACCGACGTCCTCGGGCTCCAACAAACACGGAAATGGGTCCGGCTCGTTGTCGCCTACCTGATGGTGGTCGAGATAACGACGGAGAGGCTCAGGTTCACTCGCGATGAGGAAGCCACGACAGAGGAGTTTCGGGCGAAGGTGGAGGGGATAGCTAGGGGCATAGATTAGCTTGGGAAAGATGGGGGAAAGATCCGTGGTGTCACGGGGAGTGGTTTTGGTGGGCAGAGGGACGCATGAGCTGACGTGTAGCCGGAGATCGACCGGACCTCCGAGTCGGAGGGGCCTTGGTCGATCTCGAGCACTGGGGCTCTGGTGGCTTGCTGGGGTGGCTACGGAGGTGCTAGAGGTGGCTGTGATGAGGTTTGAGGGGTGCTGGAGCGAGGGGGAGGGCTATATATAGGCCTGTGACGGTGAGCCAATTCGGGAGTGCTGGTGACTCACCGTGGCGCGCATGGGGGTGCAGAGAGGAGCTGGGGTCGAGACCACGGTCTCAGGACGTGGTTTTGGACTGCCAGAACCTACTGGGGGAAGGGAGAGAGAGGGGAGACGAGCACCAGTGGCCGCACATGTCTGGCTGGTTCCGGTGCACACGGGCACGCGTCGCACCAGCTCTTAGTCCGGGAGAGGAGGGGCCCTGATGATTGCCTAATGCAGAGGGGCTGTCGGGGAAGAGGTTGGAGACCTCGGGGGAGGCTGGAACTGGCCAAGAGCGTCGACCCCACCTTGGTGTTCTCTGCAGCGTGCCCAAAGCGCAGTTTTGGCATGGACGGCATGCTGGCGCGCTCTGGGGTGCTTTGGACGTGTCTAGCATGTCCTGGGCACTGGCTGGGATGAGGTTAGCTGTTGAGGTCCCGTGGGAGCTTCCACTAGTCAAGGGAGACAAGAGAAACAGGTGCTGTCAGCCTTGAGTTGAAGCTTAGACTGGGGATTTTTTTTCATTTCTACTTTGAACCACACAGGGGCCAGTTGAATGGGGCTGGGCATTGATACTGGCCTCCTAATCTGAGAGTTTGGGGAAAAGGGTTGGGGTTTAGCTAAGGTTAGGGGGCTTTTACTCATTTGTCAGAAGGTGCTAGACAGTGGTTTGGGGTGGTTGCACCCCACCACTCGTTCTGCAACTTAACAAGATTGGGTTTAGTGCTAAAACAAGGGCTTTCACCAAGTTTGGGCTCCATTGGACAAGTTTAGCTTTGTAAACTTGAAAACTTCGACAAATGAACACATATGTTCCTTCCAAAGAGAGTGTGGGCAAATTAAGTCCCACAAATCCCATTTTTCGTATGGAACCCTCATTTGAGGTATTAGGCATTCCTGCAAAGTTTCAACTCTATTGGACAAACTTTGCTATGTAGAGTTTCTCTAACTTCAATCTGGACAGAAGGGGTTTTGCAGTTATTTGGTGTCCTTAATCACCTTGGATCAAGGTGAAACTTCGTATGGGCACCAAATATGGCTTAGGGATACCACTAGAATTTTCTAGGATTTTATTGAGAATATTTCCTTTGCAAATATTCCAAAAGGTCAAAACAGACAGAAATGGTTTTCAGGGTCTTAATAAAATAATAATATTATAAATAGGGGTTAAAAATCTTATGTATGGAAAATATATGTCCTTGTGATCATCTCCAAATTTAATCAGATTTTTCTAAGGTAGAAAAGTATTTTGCATATAGAAATACCATTTCTGACCTCAGAAATGCACATGCAAATAAATTAGGAAAATAATTCACAAAATAATTATTTGTGGTTTTTGGTGCACTAAAATGGTGCTAGAATCAGATCACCAACTTTGGGTGAGAACACTCCTTGCCATCAAGGGCATGTAGTGCAACTCAAAGCAGGGTTTTACTTTAACCAGAAATAAGAAATGGGTTTTGAAAATAATTTGATCTTGTGAAATGTGGTTTTTTTATCATCACATGATCAAGCATACAAGAATAAAATGACAATCATGGCACTCACAACATTAGTTTTGAAAAAGTTTTAATAAACTCAGATTTTTGAATTACAGAGAAAGTGGTAGTGAAAACAGGGTGTCACAGACCTATCCCCCTTACAAGAATCTCGTCCCCGAGATTCCTAAGCTAGGTGCTTAAAATGTACGGAAACTTAGTTCGGAGATAGTCTTCACGCTCCCATGTTGCTTCTGCTTCGGTGTGGTTGCTCCACTCAACCTTGAAATACTTGATGGTGTGGCTTCTGGTGCAACGCTCTGCTTCACCCAAGATGCGGATCGACTTCTCGCGGTAGGTGAGATCTAGGTGAAGGTCGATGGCCTGATGGTCAATGTCCTTGTAAAGATCGGAACGATTTGGCACTTGAAGACACTTCCGGAGTTGTGACACGTGGAAGACGTTGTGCACACTCGAAATTTCCGGAGGTAGCTCCAACTGGTAAGCAACTTCTCCATGCCTTGCCGTGATCTTACAAGGTCCAATGAACCATGGAGCAAGTTTCCCTTTAATGCGGAAATGCTTGGTTCCCTTGAGAGGTGTGACACGGAGGTACACCTGGTCTTCAAGAGTTAACTCCACATCCCTGAAGTGAGAATCCGCATAGCTCTTTTGTCGCGACTTGGCTGCTTTTAGGTTTTCTCGGACAACCGCACCTTGCAAAACTTCCGGCCCGAAAATCAACCCTGCACCGGTTTTGGACCAATTGAGCGGGGTGCGACACTTTCGTCCGTACAACACTTCAAATGGGGCCATCTCGAGACTGGACTAGTAGCTGTTGTTGTATGACAACTCAGCGAACAGCAGACAGTCTTCCCATTTGGCACCATGTGCCAAGACACAAGTGCGGAGCATATCTTCGAGTATCTGGTTTACTCTTTCCGTTTGTCCGCCCGTTTGTGGGTGGAAAGAGGTGCTGAAAGAGAGTTTGGTTCTGAGGGCTTCTTGGAACTTCTTCCAGAATCTTGAGGTGAACTGCGTGCCTCGGTCAGATACAATGTCCTTGGGAACTCCATGAAGGCTCACAATACGCTCAATATAGAGACTAGCCAACTTGTCGCCCCCATATGTGGTGCTGACCGGAATGAAATGAGATACCTTAGTCAGGTGATCGACAATGACCCATATAGAGTCACGGCCTCTACTAGACCTTGGTAAGCCGGTAACGAAATCCATGCCTACTTTGTCCCACTTCCACTCTGGCACTTGGAGAGGTTGTAGCTTTTTTTCTCCGAGATCTTGATACATTTTCGTACCACCGGGATGAATAGAGTAGGGTGTATCATGTGCTTCCTACAAGATCAATTCCTTGAGTTCTGCGTTGTTGGGTACGCACAAACGTTCCCCAAACCACACTACTCCTTGTTCATCCACTGAGAATTCTGGGGCCTTGCCTTCTTGAATCTTCTTCTTGATGCCTTCAATGCTCTTGTGCCCCTTCTAGGCCTCCTTGATATCATCAACTAGCGTTGGTTTGACTTCGAGGTTAGCTAGGAATCCTGATTCCACTAGCTCCAACCCGAAGTTCTCCATTTCTTCATATAAGGCGGGTAGCCTTTCCTTGAGCATGATGTTCAAGGTGATGGTCTTCCTGCTTAAGGCATCACCCACCACATTGGCCTTACCAGGGTGATATTGAATGCTGAGGTCGTAATCCTTGATTAACTCCAACCATCTTCGTTGCCTCATATTCAATTCCCTTTGAGTGAAGATATACTTCAGACTTTTGTGGTCGGTGTATATTTCACATCGCTTCCCCAGAAGATAGTGTCGCCATGTCTTTAGAGCATGCACTATGGCTGCTAACTCAAGATCATGCGTGGCATAATTCTCTTCATGTGGACGCAACTGTCGTGACAGATACGCCACAACTCTGTCGTCTTGCATTAGGACTCCACCGAGCCCGGTTCTAGAGGCATCACAGTATATCACAAACTTCTTGGTGATATCTGGAGTAGCTAATACCGGGGCGGTAGTTAACCTCTTCTTCAGTTCTTGGAAGCTTGCTTCACACTCCGGTGTCCATTCGAACTTCTTGCCTTTCTTCAAGAGCTGAGTCATGGGTCGAGCGATGCGGGAGAATAGTTCTACAAACTTGCGGTAGTATCCCGCGAGCAGGAGGAAGCTCTTGACTTCCTTCACATCAATTGGCGACTCCCAGTTGGTTACCGTAGCAATCTTGGAGGGATCAACTGCCAATCCACTTGCTGTCATGGTATGACCCAAGAATCGAAATTCATTCAGCCAGAATTGGCATTTGCTGAATTTGGCATAAAGTTGGTGCTCTCGAAGCTTTTCCAACAATAACCTCAAGTGTTGCTCATGTTCTTCTTCGGACTTGGAAAATATTAATATGTCATCAATAAATACGACGACAAACTTGTCCAGGTATTCCATGAATACCTTGTTCATGAGGTACATGAAGTAAGCTGGGGCATTACTCAACCCGAAAGACATGACAATGCATTCGTATAGACCGTACCGGGTCACGAACGCGGTCTTGGGTATGTCTTCAAGTCGGATCTTCAGTTGGTAATATCCAGATCGGAGATCGATCTTGGAAAATACCGTAACTCCATTTAACTAGTCAAACAAGTCTTCAATCTTAGGGAGTGGATACTTGTTCTGCATCGTGACCTCATTGAGAGAATGGTAATCAATGCAGAGTCTGATAGTTCCATCCTTCTTGGACACGAACATAATAGGTGATCCCCAAGGTGATGCACTCGTACAAATGAACCATTTCCCAAGTTGCTCATCCAGCTGCTTCTTCAGCTCCGCTAGCTCTTTGGATCCCATCCTGTAGGGCTTCTTATAGATAGGCTTTGGTCCGGGCATGAGCTCAATGATGAACTCGATGTCTCAGTCGGGAGGCATCCCTGGTAGCTCATCAGGAAAGACGTCCGGGTACTCACAGACTATTGGCACTCGATCGAGCTCTTGTCCTGACAAGCTGTTAACCTGCAGTACTTGATTGGTTACTGGCTCAAAGACATACTTGATTTTGACCCCTTGGTTGCTTGTCATGGTAATAGCCCTATTGGTACAGTCCAAGATGCTCTAATGTTTGGCCAACCAATCCATGTCGAGAATTACTTCTAGGACTTGCGACTTAATGACAACGAGGTCTGCTGAGAAGCTTATCCCATTGATAACAATCCCGACTTGCCTACATCCTAGGTTGGTACTTAACACTGCTCCCGGGGTTTGAATTGCCATTTGCCCGTTAAGCAGAGTAGGCTTTAGACCACATTTTTCGGCGAATCTTTGTGTAACAAAAGAATGCGAAGCACCACAATCAAACAATATTGTTGATGGGGTGGAGTTGACGAGGAACGTACCCAGAATGCAGTCCGGGTCTTCTTGTGCCTCTTCTATGGAGATATGATTGATCCGCCCCCTGCTGTGATACTGCTGGTTGCGGGGAGCTTGGTTCCTACCTGGTGCTCCTTGGCCTTGGTTTGGCACATTGGGGCGCGGTGCGTCGGGCTTCTTGTTGGGACACTGCCTGGAATAGTTCCCTGTCTGTCCACATCCAAAACAGGTAACTTGTGCTGGAAGGTTGGTCTTGACTCCAGTGTTTTTCAGCGGGTTGAATGTTGGCTTGGTGTTGACATGCTGCTGAGGCTGGTAATTCTGGCAAAATGTTGGAGACTTGTACTGTTGCTATTGCTAGTTGGGTCTTGCTGGAGGTGACTGCTATGGGCGTGGCTTCGGGTTGCTAGGTCCTCCACTACCCATCAGCTTGCCCTTACGGGTGTCATCCATTGCACGACACCTATCCTCCAACATAAGGTCCTTCTTAACCAGATCGCTGAAGGTCCGGCATTCACATACAACCAGATGATACTAGAGTGATTGTTGCAGTCCTTCCATAAAGCGTTCCACTTTGGCGGCCTCAGTGTTGACATCTTCTGGTGCATATCTTGATAGGAGGTTGAACTTATGCAAATACTCCTTGATGGATCCACTGCCTTGCTTTAAGGCTCGGAATTCCAGCTTCTTAATGGTCACCATTCCAGGAGGAATCTGAGCAACGCGGAATCCTTCTTTGAACATAGCCCAGGTGATGACTTGCACTGCTCGCATGATCTGAAATCCATTCCACCAAGCTCTGGCGGTGCCTCAGAGATAGTGAGAAGCATAGAGGACTTTCTCACGATCATCACTGCATTTGACCAACGCGAGGAGGTCTTCGATAGTACGGATCCAGTCATCGGCATCCAATGGTTCAGTCGTCTCCATGCATATGTGTGGCGTAGTTCGCATGAACTCAGAGAGAGTAGAGCGACCATTGCCATTCCCGTTCTGCGGTGGGGTATTCACCAAGACTTGAGCCAACTGCTGAATAGCGACATTATTGGCTTGATGTTCCCCTCGGAAGCTTGAAGGAATTGAGCCATAGTCAATCTTTTAGGAGGAGGCGATGGTGGTGGAACATCATCTTGCTGTTCGTGGTGATCTCCAGCTTGAGCTTCCCCTCCGGTTCCCTTATGCTGACCTAAAGAGGCAGAGCCGGGGTTGCCGAAGGTGCTCGTGCGAGTTGCAATCACCATCCTGTGAGGGGTGTAGACAGGTCAATTTCCCGAACTGGTCGGAATTGTCAGGGGGATAACCCCGGGGTAGGCTCATCGAGCCTACTCCTTTGTCTTCAACCAAGAAGGAACAACAAGAACCATTCTGCAAATCCCAAGTCCCCCTGGCCGGCTAGGAAGTACCTGTCGGCTGGGGGCGAGACGACCAACTCTCTGGCCGGCCAGGAAGCACCTGCCGGCTAGAGGCAAGACGGCTACCTCCCGCTGGCCGTCTAGGCTAAGCCAGCCGGCTAGGGGTGAGGCGGCCGTGCCCAGGCCGGCTAGTCAAGCGACAAGCCGGCTAGGGAGCTCAAGTCACATCAGGCTGTAGTTCATGACGAGACCCTACGGTTAAAGGTGGCTACACGTCAGCAAAGGTACTGGATTGGGGTGCACGGCAGGTACAGCATCGGCGGCCATGCCGCTGACCTCCTCCGGCTCCGATCCATCACCCTGCACAGTGTCGGCCCGTCAAACTCCCACTCCATTACTACACTCGGCGTGGGAACAGTGGAGACGACCGTACTGTCTGCCCATGACGATTCTCGCTGGATATAAAACCCCTCGACCCCCCTCCATGCAGAGGGTCGGTCAACTCAGCATACACACACACCACATAGGAGAGCCATACGCGAGCCGGCAGCTCCTTCTTACTCCTCCGCAATACAGCTCCAGGAGCAGTTTGTAGTCCCATTCATACATCATACACTCCGGCAGGATTAGGGGTGTTATCTCTACGGAGAGCCCTGAACCTGGGTACATCATGCATTCCATGCTTGTACCATCCTCGTTCCCAGCACCCTCGGTGCCACTTTGGTTCCCACCATGTTTAGCCTACCCATGGCTTACGTTGTGAGTAAACACCGACAGGAATCATAAGGGATGATGCTCTAGTAAAAAGGGGGTCTCGTGCTGTGCTAGTGTGAAATTTTTGAGCCAATGGTTTTTTTTGGAAAAACTAATGCATTAGATTAAAACAAGTGATGTAGTCGCTCACAAGCTGCCTATGGCAGAATGCGACTTACATCCAAACATCCTTACACAACACTCATGGTTTGCATGAACCGATACATGAACTCCTACGCTTGGGGAGGAAACTCCTAATTTCCTACGTCGTAATCCTAAGCGGCGGACTGGTCGGTCTCATAGGTGGGTTTTGCAGGATCTTTGTATTCATCTTCATCTTCATCGGCACTTCCCTCATTCAGAGAGGTGGGAGAAGGAAGCGGTCCATCACGGCGTCTCTTGGTTGGTGATGCAGCGAAGAGTTCAGCGTACTCTTCCGCAGTCAGGCGGCGACTCTGTATAGGAGTGGCCTGAAGCGGTGGTATTCCTCCTTGGAAAGCAATACCTCATCGTCCTTCGGGTGCTTCTTCCTTCTTCACCTTGTGGTTCTTCATCTTTTCCATGCAGAGTAGATCCTTGACTTGATGCAGTTCTTGGCGAATCTTTGTTGACTCCTTGATTAAAAGGTGCGTCAAAGTGTCGGAGGAGAGGCTGAAGTAGGTTTGAAACCTTAGTGGCATCCCGTCCTCGGAAGATGGGTTGAGTGTCCAACTCCCGTCTATCCCATCCTTAACAAAAGGTAGGTGACGAGTAGCTGGCTCGTTAGCCATCTCGGGAAGGATATCGCGTAGATGCACGAGCGCCTCTCGTGCGGCTATCTCCACTGCCAGCATCAGATCCTCCATCTGTGGTCCTTCAAATAACCAGCTAGTCGGGGAGTCATTAGCCTTCACTATCACATCCACGTGATACTCCTTGGTGTCGGCGTTGAGCCAGTGCTCGTGGTAGAGGAAGATGGGTGTGCGGCTTACTTGGCACTTCTCGAGGCTATCACCCAAAAGTAGGGGAAAGCCCGTTTCCAGAAGCATCTCAGGTACGGCGGCCATCTACAAGATGTAGGGGAGAAGGTTAGAAAGTTTTTAGTGGGTGCAGAATCTCACGTTAATGACTAAGTGCACTAGTCGTCTTGGCTATCGTCCATGCTACCTAAGGCTTCCTATAGACAGGATGGCTCTGATACCAGCTCTGTGGGGACCCCGACTTATGAGTCGAGATCGTCGAAAGAACATGCTCAGTGATCCGAGAGATCAATGCTCACCAAACACACAGATACTGAATATTAATAGTCTTACATCCAAGGACCGAATTATTACATCACGTGACCGAATGGTCAAGTTCACAAGGTAGGGCCTATAGGGCCAAATCAACTGATACAACTAGTAGCGGAAATCTTAGGGCTAAGCGGGTGCCCATGCCATCAGCCTACACCAACATGCATTCTGACTGGGAAGCGTCCTAGTTCGCACGGGCGTCTCCGAAGACGTACTCATCTCAAAACTCCTGTCCTTCCATGTCTGGTCAATAACATAACCAGTGGCAAGCCAATGGGTACTTTTGAATGTACTCGCAAACAGCCCATGATATGAACAATGCAAGTGATGGATAACAATAACATGCTTCTTTGGTGGATATCTTGCTGGTAAATAAACATGATCATAGGTATGCATCATAAGTAAAACTACTTTCGAAGAACATGTTACATATGTAAATATATCTGTTACGGGCTGAACCATCCGGGTTCACCCTATATGCCAAGTCACCAAACTTGGTCATATCAATTCTTTCATATTAACACCATTTCACACATACACACACACACTTGGTTTATGCGGAAACAACTGGACGTAGTTTTAGCTGGATTACCCAACTGTCCTTGACCGTGGACACGACTATTCGAATAGTTTTACACTCTGCACAGGTAGTACGCTGGACCCACGAGATCCAGGACACTTCTGTGTCATCCACGACTCGCGATATATAACATACCCGAGGTAACTACCCGATCAATGCCTTTCCCCTAAGGATACAAGACAAAGAGGTCAACTCGATTGGTACCCATCCCACATGTTGTACGTCTTAAGGGCACTAACTCTGGACAATATCAACCATGCGGGGACCAACGGTGTGCGTGGAACACATAAAAACGGCATAGTCGCCCTACCTGGCACGACCCCATCACGAGAGTGACCACACATCACTCCCGCCACAAGTAATGTGGCTCTTTGCTAGCACCGACCAGAGAAATCAACATAACCCCGTCCCATAAGGGGTAACATGGTCGTACATGTAAGGTGGGGACGGTCGACACATCATAAATCTAATCCCATTTCCGAAACCATACTGACACAAATACCCGGTGCACCACTTCACCAAAAGTGGCCACCTAACTCATCATCACCCTCGGGCTTTAGTGGCACCCGACGGGGTTTTCATAAACTTTGATTTATACCGACAACATGCTCATGCTACTGCCATTCTAGCTTTACTTGTCAACATGATATTAGCGTGACCTTCATAAGTGGTAGGATCAAGCTCAATGCATGTGCTCCGGAGGAGCCATCGGTAACACCACTTCAATGATTTACTGGCACTTATGATTATATGCAACAGAATATTTGCTACACTTAGCATGCATTATAACATATGCCCAGTCATGGTCAAAGGTTGTTTGCCTTGGTCAGCTAGGTATCCGGGGTCTTTGAGGTCTTCCGCTCCGACTCCTTCGTGACACGGGTTTTCTATCGTCGTAAAAAGATAAAATAGGAAGTAGCTCACTCCAAAACAAATCACAAAGTCATTTTAAAAATGTTGGTTATTACTGATAAATCTAGGTTGTTATTTAAAAAAATATTTGCTTCTGTTTCTAATGAAGAAATATTTTTAAAATCAACTTAACAGAAGCAAAACTATTCCAAATTAATCCTCTTTATTATTATAAAATAGAAGAGTTGCTGAAAAAATTCAACCAGTGGTTTTATTAAATACTACACATTTTTAGAAGAATAACAGTGGGAAAAAATATATTTTTACACTGGTTAAAACTTTTTATAAAAATCATTGAAAATCAACTTTTAAAATAAAAGAAAAAGGGCTACAGCCCCTGGCCTCGCTTGGCCTGGGACTGGGCCGGCCCAAAGGCCATCCAGCTAGCCTGCCCAGGCGCGCGCGTTGTCATGGTTGAACCTGACGTGCGGGACCCTGCGGTCAGCGACCGCGGGCAGCGAGGAAGAGAGAGATGGGCCACCGATAGGTGGGGCACACTTGTCAGGGTCGTCTCCTACCTCTGGCCAGAGAGGAGGAGGAGCACGTCGGCGTGGCTACCGACGTCCTCGGGCCCGAGCGAAGACAGAAAAGGGTCCGGCTCGTTGTCGGCTACCTGATGGTGGTCGTGACAACTACGGAGAGGCTCAGGTTCACCGACGACGAGGAAGCCGCGGTGGAGGAGCTTCGGGCGAAGGTCGAGGGGGTAGCTAGGGGTACAGATTAGCTTGGGAAAGATGGGAGAAAGATCCGTGGTGTCACGGGGAGTGGTTTGGTGGGCAGAGGGACGCACGAGACGATGTGTTGCCGGAGATCGACCGGAGCTCCGAGGCGGAGGGGCCTCGGTCGATCTCGAGCACCGGGGCTCTGCTGGCTTGCTGGGGTGTCTAGGGAGGTGCGAGAGGTGCCTGTGATGAGGTTTTAGGGGTGCTGGAGTGAGGGGGAGGGCTATATATAGGCCCGCGACGGTGAGCTGATTCGGGAGCGCCGGTGACTCACAGTGGCGTGCATGGGGGTGCAGAGAGGAGCTGGGGTCGAAACCACGGTCTCAGGACGTGGTTTTGGAGTGCCACAACCTACTACGGGGAGGGGGGAGAGAGGGGAGACGAGCACCTTTGGCCGCGCATCTCTGGCTGGTTCTAGTGCGCGCGGGCACATGTCGCACCAGCTCTTAGCGCGGGAGAGGAGGGCACCTGATGGTCGCCTGATGCAGAGGGGTTATCAAGGAAGAGGTTGGACACCTCGGGGGAGGTTGGAGCTGGCCGAGAGCGTCGCCCCCACCTTGGTGTTCTCTAAAGCGCACCCAGAGCGCAGTTTTGGCATGCCACGGCATGCTGGCTCGCTCTGTTGTGCTTTGGACGTGTCTAGCATATCCTGGGCACTGGCTGGGATGAGGCTAGCCCTTGAGGTCCCGTGGGAGCTTCGGCTGGTCATGGGAGACAAGAGAAACAGGTGCTGTCAGCCTTGAGCTGAAGCTTAGAATGGGTATTTTGTCATTTCTACTTTGAACCACAGAGGGGCTAGTTGACTGGGGCTGGGCATTGATACTGGCCACCTAATCGGAGAGTTTGGAGAAAAGGGTTGGGGTTTAGCTAAGGTTAGGGGGGCTTTTACCCATATGCGAGAAGGTGCTCGACAATGGTTTGGGGTAGTTGCACCCCACCACTGGTTCTGCAACTTAACATGATTGGGTTTGGTGCTAAAACAAGGGGTTTCACCAAGTTTGAGCTCCATTGGACAAGTTTAGCTTTGTAAACTTGAAAACTTCACCAAATGACCAGATTTGAGGTATTAGGCACTCCTGCAAAGTTTTAACTCCATTGGACAAACTTTTCTATGTAGAGTTGCTCTAACTTCAATCTGGATAGAAGGGGTTTTGCAGTTATTTGGTGTCCTTAATCACCTTGGATCAAGGTGAAACTTTGCATGGACACCAAATATGGCTTAGGGATACCACTGGAATTTTCTATGATTTTATTGAGAATAGTTCCTTTGGAAATATTTCAAAAGGTCAAAACAAACAAAAATGGTTTTCAGGGTCTTACTCAAACAATAATAATATAAATAGGGGTTAAAAATCTTATGTATGGAAAATATATGTCCTTCTCATCATCTCCAAATTTAATCAGTTTTTTCTAAGGCCGGAAAGTATTTTTCCATATAGGAATACCATTTCTGGCCTCAGAAATGGACATGCAAATAAATTATGAAAATAATTCACAAAATAATTATTTGTGGTTTTTGGTGCACTAAAATAGTGCTAGAATTAGATCACCAACTTTGGGTGAGAATACTCCTTGCCATCAAGGGCATGTAGTGCAACTCAAAGCAGGGATTTACTTTAACAAAAAATAAGAAAAGGGTTTTGCAAATAATTTGATCTTGAGAAATGTGTTTTTTTTCATCACATGATCAAGCATACAAGCATACAATGACAATCATGGCACTCACAACATTAGTTTTGAAAAAGTTTTAATAAAATCTCATTTTTAAATTACAAAGAAAGTGGTAGTGAAAACAGGGTGTGACACCTATCATGGTGATGTTCATCTACGAGAGGGAGATCGGATCCACATAACCTTGTAGATCGCTAAGAGAGAAGCATTAAGAAACTCGATTGATGTAGTGGTACAGCTTCATGATTCAAATCACCGTCGTCCCACGATCCGTCCTGGTCTAGCACCGAACGGACGACACCTCCGCGTTCAACACACGTACAGCTCGATGATGATCTCCGCCTTCTTGATCCAGCAAGAGAGATGGGGAAGTGGATGAGTTCTCCGGCAGCGTGACGGTGCGCGAGTCATGGTGATGATATATTCCTGCACGGCTCCGCTCGAGCTCCGCAGAAATCCGATCTAGAGGAAGAACTACGTGGTATAGGTTTGAGTTGCACGTGGCAAAGTTGTGTCTCAAAAACCGTAATACCTCTAGTATATATAGGAGGAGGGGTGGGGCTAGCCTTGGGGCTCAAGGGAGCCCCTAGGGCACCGACCTAAGTGGAGAGGAGGACTCCAACTCCAACTCGGTTTGGGGAAGGAGGAGTCCTCCTCTCCCTTCCCACCTCCCTCTTTTTTTTTCTTTTGGTTTTCTTCTTCTAGCGCCATACCCCACTTGGGCTGCCCTCACCATCCCACTGAGGGCTGGTGCGCCACCGTAGGACTATTGGGCTCACTCCCGGGTGGGTGCTCCCCTCCCGGTGAAAACCCGGAACCCATTCGTCACTCCTGGTACACTGTCGGTAATGCTTGAAATCTTTCCGGTGACCAAATTAAACCATCCTATATATCAATCTTTGTTTCCAGACCATTCCGGAAACCCTCGTGATGTCCATGATCTCATCTTGGACTCTGAACAACCTTCGGTGACCAACACCTATAACTCAACTATACCAAAACGTCACTGAACCTTAAGTGTGCAGACCCTGCGGGTTCGAGAACTATGCGGATATCACCTAAGACACTCCCCGGTCAATATCCAATAGCGGGACCTGGATGTCCATATTGGATCCTACATATTCTACGAAGATCTTATCGGTTGAACCTCTGTGGCAGGGATTCATATAATCCCGTATAACATTCCCTTTGTCCTTCGGTATGTTACTTGCCCGAGATTTGATCGTCGGTATCTCTATACCTATTTCAATCTCGTTATCGGCAAGTCTCTTTACTCGTTCCGTAATACAGGATCACGTGACTAACACTTGAGTCAAATTGCTTGCAAGGCTTATATGTGATGTTGTATTACCGAGTGGGCCCCGAGATACCTCTCCGTCACACTAGTGACAAATCCCATTCTTGATCCATGCTAACTCAACGGACACCTTCAGAGATACCTGTAGAACACCTTTATAGTCACCCAGTAACGTTGTGACGTTTGATACACACAAGGTATTCCTCCGGTGTCAGAGAGTTACATGATCTCATGGTCATAGGAATGAATACTTGACACGCAGAAAACAATAGCAACAAAATGACACGATCACATGCTACATTCATAGTTTGGATCTTGTCCATCACATCATTCTCCTAATGATGTGATGCAGTTATGAAGTGACAACACTTGCATATGGTCAGAAAACCTTAACCATCCTTGATCAAGTGGCTAGCAAACTAGAGGCTTACTAGGGACATTGGTTTGTCTATATATCCAAACATGTACCTATGCTTTCATTCAATACAATTATAGCATGGATAATAAACGATTATCTTGAAACAGGAAATATAATAATAAATATTTTATCATTGCCTCTAGGGTATATTTCCAACACCTTGTCTATCACGGGAAAACAACTTTAGTAGGCTCCCCACTAGATCTTCCACAACCCTTGCGGGTTCGCCTCGAAGCTCCTCCGAGACTGTTAGACGCTTGCGTGTTCACTGTGCAGCACGTTGCTTAAAATACGGGTGGACGCTTGGGCCTGAAGATCATGAATCTTGTTCCATCGAGCAGATCCCGCCTCGAGCCGCTCCACGAGCCTCGTTGTAACTGCCCGAGACTAATGCTATAGAAGATTCCCTTTCTATTTCATTTCGCCACGTGATCTATCTGGTTGTCGCATTCATTGTCACATCATTCGCATCATCCGCATTGCATGGGAACTCTGTTGCCGTCATTTTTTCATAATTTGCATCCATTCGTAGTTGCGAGTTCTTCCTATTGTTGTTGTTGACCTCTTCACGACCAACCACACACGCACATGCCCGCAGTATCAGTAATATATTGTTTTTAAAAGTTCTTATAAAACTTTCTCGGAATGGGTTGAAAGTTGGTGTGCGGTTTTAATTTATAGTAGGTAGAATGCTTGCCAAATTTTGTTGCATTCGATGTCCATTTGATACCCAAACCGTTAAACATATAGAAGGACTATAGCCGGTTTATTCATCTGATATTTTTCGGTTTCAAAACTTCTTGTTGGGATGCCCGTGTTCCTTCTATTCTTTCCCTAGCGTCTCTGCACAGTGCACTGATCCACTTAAAATCTAGCCAGAAAACTACCCTTGGACCCAAACCAGATGGTCCGGATAAACCACAAAATACCCCAAACAAGTGGATCTGGATAAACCCCAAAATACCCCTTACCATCATCGGTTTCTCAATCAGAATCCCTAAATATTTATATCGATCGTTCGATCTAAATAGGAGGGTTTGAAATGACCGATAACCCAAACCCCTCTTAATATAAATAGTTGGGAAACCCTAAGAGCAACTCCAATGGGGCGACCCATTTCGGTCGCCGCCATCCGTTTGGGTCGGTACAAACACAAAAGGCGGCCCAACGCGCCGACCCAAACGGACGCGCGTCCGTTTTTCATGCGCGGGCGACCCATTCCCACCCCATTTTTGAGCCGAATTTGCGTCGGCCCGGACACGCGACGGACGCGTGCATGCTCGCCTTCTCCTCCCCCCGGGCCCGCTGGTCGGTGGCACAGTCGCCTTCCCCCATCCAACAACAACCCTCGCCCGCCTCCTTCGTCACTGACGCCGCCGCCCATTTTTGCCGGCAACTCTGCCAGCTGCCCACTCTCAGCAACGCCGCCCACATCCGCCCACTCTCAGCAACGCCGCCCTCTCCCACATCGCCCGCCGCCGCCGTCTTGCCGCCGGGGAGCCGACTGCTTCCCACCTCCACGCACCCCGACCAAGAAGTCGCCTCGCCGCCCGGCCAGATCCTCACTGGCACGGCCCACTCGTCGGACACTGGCAGGGCAACTAGCTGGTCCGTTCGGGCCTCGACTCCCTTCGCCGGCCATCTTCTTCGTCGACAGAAAAATGGACACCGCCGAGTACTTGTTTTTTCACAATTTCCATTGCGACTCTGACGATTCATCGTCTGATGACAAGGAGGAGATGTTGGCTGCCGTGTTGGTCCATCACCACCTCAACACTCAGCGGACGTTGTTCTGTGGCTCCATTCCGGGACACCTTCCAACGTTGAATCACAACCGAGAGAGCGGGCATTTCCTTCTTTGGAAGGACTATTTTGATACAGCAAACCCGTTGCTCAAACATCAACAATTCCGCCGTCGTTTCCGTATGAGTAGGCATGTTTTCAACCGTATTAGAGAGGGAGTGGTCGGCTAGGATGACTACTTCGAGTGCAAAGCGGACGCCGTTGGCAAGATATGTTTTTCCTCTTATCAGAAATGCACTGCCGCCATCCGAATGCTTGCATACGGAGTGCTCGGTGATCTCATTGACGAGTACGTCCGTATGAGCGAGTCTACTTGCCTAGAGTCCCGGTATAAGTTCTGCAAGGCTGTTATTGTTGTGTTTGGCCTTGAGTACTTGAGAGAGCCGACTGCTGAAGATACAACCCGTTTGGTGGCGATGAATGCCAGCAGGGGCTTCCCAGGGATGCTTGGTAGCATAAACTGCGTGCACTAGGAGTGGAAGAATTGCCATTCTGCTTGACAAGGGCAGTATAAGGGCCATGTCAGGGCTTGCACTATCATACTAGAGGCCGTGGCGTCTGAAGATCTCTGGATCTGGCACCCTTTCTTTGGCATGGCTGGATCACACAATGATATCAACGTCCATAAGCGCTCACCCGTGTTTTCTAGGCTTACTGAAGGCAATAGCCTACCGGTGAACTTTACTGTCAACGCCCACAACTACGACAAAGTATAGTACTTGGGTGACGGTATCTATCCTGAGTGGACCACTATTGTCAATACAATACCCGACCCTGTCGGAGAGAAGAGGAAAAGATTTGCCTAAGAGCAAGAGAGTGCTAGGAAGGATGTCGAGCGTGCCTTTGGTGTTTTGCAATCTTGATGGGGCATTGTTCGGTATCCTGCTAATACACGGAGCACGCAGAAACTGTGGGAGTTGACGACTGCTTGTGTGATCATGCATAATATGATCGTAGAAGACGAACGCCCGGAATGTCTGGACGATTAAGGGTTTTAGTTTCAGTTTGAGAATGTTGTGTCTGAGCATGGAGAAGCGACAACGTTTGAACAGTTCACCCAATTTCATCAAGACATGCGTGATTGGAAAACTCACGTGCAACTACAAAATAATTTGGTTGAGCATGTGTGGGATCATGTTGGCAACCAATAGATTTATTTTCTTTTATTCATTAGCAAAACTATGTACGAACTATGTGAGACATTTTTATTTTTATTCGGCTTGTAATAAGTATGCTATTTTCGGTCCAAATTATGTTATTGATTCAAACTATGAAAATCATGCAAAATAGGACGGCGAGCTGGTCACGCCTGCACATATGGGTCGGCGCGTTGGCCGCGCTGCCGATCCATATCTAAAACAGGGCGGACGCCGGCGAGCGGCTGACCCAAACGGACAAAAAAAAACGGACGAAATCGTTGTCCGTTTGAGTCAATCCGTTTGAGTTGCTGTAACTTTTAAGGATCTTGTCCCATCACGCCGTCGCCAACCACATCTTCCTTAGGATCCCCCCACCCCACCCACCCACCCACTAGAACATCGACAATTTTCCCTGTTCCATCCAACCCATCAATCCACTCCACCTCACCGCAACCAGCCACACCTTTGCAATGAGTGGGCCCCTGCTCGATCTCCTCGCGCTGTTCGTGCCCAAGCCCCTCCAGCACGACGCCGTCCATTCCCCTTCTCGTCAGGCCAGACGACGAGCTGCCAGAGACCAGTCAGGTCGTTGCCTCTCCCTGCTTCCCGTGCAACTCCTTTTCTTCCCTCCCTAATCCCTCTCTCTCTCCGGGGAATTGGCAGATCCAGGAGCTCCTAACCATAGCCGCCAACAGCAGCAGTGTGACCCCTACTAGGAGGTGTAGCCACAGCGCTCGGAGGCGCCTTCCTAACACAGCATTGTATGCCCAAGCTACCATGGGCACCCACGCCAGGAGCCCCGCCAACCTCGTTGACGCTGGCGCTGTGCCGCCCTGCTGAGTGCTTCTCCCTTCCCTTCGTTTTCATCTCCCGCGTGTTCTCTTCTTCCCTGAGCTCCCTCTCCATATCTACCCATTTTTTCTCTTAGGTACCCAAACATGGAAGCTGCAATGAATGCCAAGATTCACCGGACAACAAGAGAACGTAGTCCCTCACTGAATCCATGGCGCACATATGGGATCTGACTCATTTGGTTCGGTTCCCAACGACCTCAGGGCCAGGACCTCCCTTATCACCATGGATCTGCTGTTGTCTTTGTTCTTCACTAAAGAGTAGTAGTAGGTCGCACACCGAGCTTTGACTGAGCCGAGGCCCTACTCCAGCGCCCGTGTGGGCCGCGAGTGCCCCTAGCCCTCCAGCAACCAGCCCAACCTGGCCCGAGTTGAGCCTCCACCCGTCATCATATCTTGGGGCAGTCAAAGCCCATCATACGAGAACCCCTTCCTAGCCTGACTGGCAATCAAGCGAGATGCTCATCTAGGATGTACTGGGTTTGATCCGAGGCACCCCAATATCATTGCCTGTTGCGTTCAAATTTTGCACATTAAAACTTGTCCTACAATAAAAATGATTAAAATTTTCAGGAGATTAATAATATCCCACTTTCATGCATGATAAAAATGTTTAACTTGTTGTTTTTTATTTAATTTCCATTCTAACATGTGAAAAATAATTTGTCTCATAACTAAACAACCATAGCTTCGATTAGAATGATCCACGTATATAACTTGACTAGAAAAGAGTGTATAATCATAAGGTGGACTTTATTTTACTATTTAATTTAATTATAGTGCAGAATTGGACCAAAATTCAGAAATTACATATGTGGACATTTCGGAATTGTTATCCGTTGCTCCTACCTCATTTAAACTTGCCTAAACATGTAGTCTATTTACGCTTCACCTTGTGCCATGTTTAGAAAAATTTAATCTTGTCATGTCAATTAATGAGAGTGAATAAATGATTTGAACATAGAGTTTCATCAATATGGAACTCGTTGCATAATTAACTTCACTTAATTTGCAGTGATTAATTGTTGTATCTTGCCATGCCATGCCTATTTTAACCTTACATGCTTCATACTTTTTTGCGCATCATATCATGAATTTGTTTTGGTGTTTAACATGTGTTGTTTGATTTTTTCTAGATTTGCTTCACCTTGCTAGAGTTCCGAACCGACTCAGAGTGTGAGGATTCGTTCCATTATGTTGGTGCGTCTTCTTCATGGCTTCGTTCTTCTTCGAAGTGGGATCTCTGGCAAGATGAACATTTCCCTCGATATTACTACTAGCATTGTCATGCTAGTTGTCAAGTTCTATCGCTATGTCTTGCTGCCCACCACTTGTTTGTAAAGCCTCCCAATCTTCCATGATCAGCCCCTAAGCTCCACTTTCCCAGCAAACCATTGTTTGGCTATGTTTCCGCTCGCTCAGCCCTTCTTATAGCTTTGCTAGTTGCATGTGCAAGTCAACAACATGGATCTTGCGATATCAAAATATTATTGCTATTTAATTTCACGCACATATACACTTGGTAAAATGTGGAAGGTGTGGCCTTTTGCATGGTGTTTTGTTCCACCTTTGCCGCCCTAGTTACTTGTGTACCGGTATTATGTTTCATATCGAGTGTGCCTAACATACTTGTGGTTGTTATGGGGACCCCTTGATTTTCGTTTTGGGATAAAACTCTTCCGGGAAGGCTCAACATTGGTACTGTTTGCTTAATAGCATCTAAAATGTGCATATGGAATGATCACCCCGTGGATAATTAATCAACTCTCCCGGGCCAGTTCTCCTCATGAGTGTTGGTCCAAACCAGACAATGTCCGGCACCCACTCGTCATCCGGGGTTTCAGCCAACCCGATGTCTTTCCCATCTGGTAGTGCCCTGAGAAAGAGATTCAGGTGGCTCCTATTGGGATATGGCCTGTCAGACGGTCTTGCTGGATTTGTTTTACCTCTCCCAAATGCCTTGTGCATTGGGATTTCAAGGATATCCTGGGCTATCTCGAGGCTGAGGTTTTTCAGCACAGCTAGTGGCTATTTTCTGATGGATGACTTGGAGCACCCATGTAGGGTTAAATCTTTTGGAAAGCCGTGCCAGCGGTTATGTGGTAACTTGGAAAATTGTTTAACATCCGATCATAGAAAACTTAAAGTAAACTTAAATAAAATACAAAAAATTATGTGGTTAACCATGACCGTGTCTTCTTGTGAGGTTTGAACCAAGAAGGGACCACGGTGGGGTTATGTTTGACTCGTAAATAGGTGTTCATGATGACGTGGTTGATCATTACTAGTTCATGTCCATTTATGTGTAGCACTATTCTTATTTTTGTACTCGTAAGTTACCCACTCAAATAAATGCTTAGTACTTTTTTCAGCCTCACCACTAAACCATACCTCGTCGATTAAGTTTTGCTAGTCTTGAGACACTTGGAAATTGGACAGCCAAGTCGCCATGGCTAACAGATTACTACAACAATAGTTGAAGATACAAGTAAAGCGATGTTTTGACGTGAGAGCGATGCTTGTTTGATTTGGAGTTCTTCTTATTCTTCTTCTTCATTGATGTAGGTTGGGTTCCAGGCCGCCAGTCTGGAATTAGCAAGGATGGATTTCGCTTTTATTGTATGATTTCATCCATAGTCGGACCCTGCTCTTCTATTTGATGATTGATTGTATTGTTGTACTAACATGATAATGATGTAGCTTTTGGGGAGTGTGAGCCAATTCCATATACTCATCTTGTGGGGACCCCGACTTGTAATTCGTGATCACCGAATACACGTGTACAGTGATCCCAAATATAAATGCTCAATGAACACACAAAAGCTGAATAACAAGAGTCTTACATCCAAACATACCGTCTGATACATATAAGGGCCATTAATGCTGAGTCTTACATAGATATAGCCTCGAAGGTCGACACATCATACATAGCTAATAGTGGAAATCTTGAATGAAGGCGTGAACCCATGCCATCAGCCTTAACCTATAGCCATTCTGACTGGGAAGGGTCCTAGTTCGCATGTTCGTCACCGAGGAACTCTTCTCCAAATTCTTGATCTTTGATGCATGTCCTATTAAATAACTAGTGGAGGCCAATGAATACTTTGAATGTATTTGCAAGCAACCCATGATATGGAACAAGGCAATAATGAAACATGATATAATACTAGTAGGAAATCTTTGCGGAAAGCAGGTTTTTCCCTGATGCAATATCATGATCAACTTCTCGTGCGACATGCATCATAAGGTAAGTGATAGCCACGTGAACATGTTACAGATACCAACATCAACCGAGGGCTAAACAACCCACGTTCACCCATCATGCCAAGTCAGATGACTTAGCCCATGTATCATATTACTCACATGCCACCCTTCCTCACACACGCACACTGTTTGGAAAACACGGACATAGCCCAAGGGCGGTCATTCAACTGTCCTTGACCATGGACATGGCTATTTGAACAGTTTTTCACTCTGCACAGGCTACACACTTTACCCAAAGACTCGGGAAACTTTCGTGTAAAGACACGACCGGCAGTATTTTTTATACCCAAGCCAAGTACCCGAACATTACCTTTCCCATGACGGTACTAGCAAAGAGACCACTCGTTGGTGACAATCCCTTGTGATGTACTTGACACATATCATCCACGAGGGCACGCAACAGTGTGGCCGGTGCTGTGAAAACAACCCATGGTCACCCTTTTCTTGGCACAAACCCGTTTCGAGAATGACCACGTCACTTCCGCCACTAGTAACGAGGCTCTTTACTAGCACCAACCATAGTAATCAGCAAAGCCCCGTCTCATAAGGGGTATCGTGGTTGTACATGTAAGATTGGAGTCTGTTTTCGAAAAAGCACACACTCACTAGCCTCGGTATACCACTCCTTTCTCAAGTGGCTACCTAGCTCACACCATCTCCCTCTCGTATTAGTGGCACCCGACGTGGTTTTTGTAAAACATTTGAAATCACGCGTCTTTATCATCACCATGCATGTGCTCAATCCCATGCGCAACACTACTGGCAACCAAACAACACCCCACCCGCACAACCCTTGAAGGTAGGTAGGGTCATGCCCGAGTGCAAGTATCAACGAGTAATTGTTAGAAACACGCTACCACTGTAGTTACCTTTCCTACATGGTCCCTTGCATTGGAATAGTATGCTAAATATGGCATGCATGAAGGTAGTCTCTTATACATGGTCAAGGGGCTGCTTGCCTTCCTTAACAAAATCTCTGGGGTCTTCAAAGTCTTCTTGTCCAAGGCCCTCGTTAGCAATGCAATCTATCGTCGCAATATGAGGGGCGACAATAAGCACTCAACCACAAATAGAGAAAATAATTTAATTACAAAAATGTCACACCATTTTTTTAAAACACTAGGATGAGTATAGGATCTATAAAAATTATTGCGTTTTATTTTGGGTCTCTAAAAGGTTACAGAAACTATTTTAACAAAGTGTTAAATGCCTAAAACAGGGTTTTAAAATAAAACAGTGCATGCAACCTATTGTAAAAATTTCACAAGTGCCACCCTAAAATACTACATAATATTACAAGATTTGTGGTGGAGGAATATTTGAAGGTCAAATATTTAAACGTAGGGAATTTTTGAAAGACGATGGAAAATAAATAATAAGAAAGACCATTGTTCCTCCTGGGCCAAACCGGCTCGACACAGCTAACCCACAGGAGAATCAGCCCGCGCCATGCGGCCATGCCTAAGGCGCCAAGGCGTTTTACGCTCTTAGCCGACACGACGCTCGTGCGACCGGTGCATTCAAACCTGACCGCTTGGCCCCAGGAGTCAGCGATAGAAGGAGGGGTAGAGGTAGATGATAGGTGGGCCCTTGCTGGAGTTGTCTTCAACCTCTCGACAGGATAGTGGGCGAGTTCACTGGTGGTGAGACGAGGCACGACTGGTCTTGGTGATGGCGGAAATTGAACCAGTGTCGTCCCATCATTCGATGGGTGGTGGAGGGAGGTGATGAGGTGCAGCGAGTCACCGATGGTAAGGTCCCATGGCGGAGGCGCTTCAGGAGGGTGTTCGCCGGGGCTGAATCCTGCAGCAGAAGAACATGGGAGAGGGGGAGAACCAGCAGGAAGCTGTTGTGATGCTAATGGGGAAGAAAGGAGAGCCAGTGCGGCCTTGTACCCGTGGATTGCCGAAATCCTGATGCGGTTGATCTGCAACTTGATCTTGATCAATGGAGCCTCTAGTGATGATTGGGTGGTTTAGGTACGCGATTAGGGGAGGAGGAGGTCGAACGGAGGGAGAGGGAGGCCCGGGGTGGCGTTTTATAGCGGGGGCACGGTCTACCAAGAGCTCGAGCGCCGACAAGAATGTGGTGAATGCCAGGGGAGGAGAGGGGACCTGGGGACGCGTCTGTGGTCTTCGTGGACGCAATCTGGGGTAGTAAAGGGAACAAGGAGGAGCAGGAGCTGGCTCTTGGAGTGTCGTGGTGGCAGGCGCCATCAAATCAAGTCGGGCAGCCTGGGACGCTCGCCGTAGGTAGAGGAGAAGTGGAGAAAGGAGGGGCATGACGCGACGCAGGGTCTCTACTGTCGAGGGGGTCTTGGGGGATAGCCAGAGTGGGCAAGAGCTGGTTGGGGCTGGCCTCCCACAATGCGGGTGCGCACTGTAGCGCGTCGAGAGCGTAGTTTTTGCATAACATGGCATGTTGGCGCACTCTGGTGTGTTCCACCTTGTCTACTAGTGTATGGGGAAGTGGACATGCTGCTTGGATGCCCTAGAGCCGTGGAGAGGCGTTGTGGTCAAAGGAGGAGTGGGAGACAGTCTCTGCCAGGGTGATCTGGAAGGTTAATTGGGATCTTTGTCCACCCGTAATGTTGAACCAGGGATGGATTACTCTGCTGCAGATGAAGGACAACACTCTGGGCCTCTGATAAAAATTTGGAGTGAAGGAGAATGGTGGAAGGGGTGAAAGCAACAGTTTTACCGAATCACCACAAGGTGTTTGATGTTGGTTTGAGAAAGATAAAGCTTTCCACTTGAAGTGAGATTTAATAGTAATATATGATGGGCAAATTAGTAGGATTCGCCAAGTTTGATCTCATTTGAGCAAAGTTGAGAATGTAAACATGAAAAACCCTAGAAATGGACATAATCATATTTGTGTTGTCCAGGGTGGTTAAATCAACTCTCACAAATGCACAACTTGTGTGTATTCCTTATTTGGGTGCCTGTATCACTCGTGTAAAGTTTGGGATCAACTGGATTAACTTGGAAATGTAAAGTTGATCAAGTTTGGTTCTGGACAGAAATGATTTTGGGGTTACTAGGTGGATCAAATCAACTTGGATTGAGATGAATCTTTGGAGGATCACCACATTTATCATGTGTGTCTTGCTAGAATTTTCCTGGAATTTATTGAGAATATTTCCTAGGGAAATATTTCAAAAGATTGAAATAGGCAGAAAGGGTTTTGAGAGGTTTTGTCCAACATTTTGAACATGACTATGCGTTGAAATTGTTATGTATGAAAAATATATGTCCACAGAGTTTTCCTAATTTTTCTAAAATATTTTTGAAGCAAGAAAATAATTTTTCCCTATGAAATACCATTCTTTCCTAAAAATGGTATTTAAATAAAATAGGGAAATTACTTTTAAACTAATTATTTTGTGTTTTTGGGAAGTCTTTTGAATAATAGGATTCAAATAAAGTCTTAGTTGTGAAACATCCCACCTAAATTGGGGACTTGAAGTGCAAATCCCAAATTAGGGGTTTTGGAGAACATAAAATGATTAAATGCCTTTTGTTAAAATAATAATTTATAAAAATGGTTTCCTGGTTCTATACACATGGCATGATCATTGGCAGGGGCTTGGGGTCAAGGAGGTGGGTTTTAGAGAGGAGAACAACTATAGTGATTCAAAACTCAATCAGTCACACAAACAAGTTGTAATAAAATCAATCATAAGAAACAAGTAATGTTTTTAATTAGTTCCAGTTTTTATAAGAACAACATGTGGCAAAATTGGTACAAGCACAGGGTGTGGCAGACCAATCCCCCTAGCAAGAATCTCGTCCATGACATTCCTAGGCTAGGCGCTAAAAATAGAAGGAAACTCGAACCTGAGGTAGTCTTCACGCTCCCATGTTGCTTCTGCTTCAGTGTGGTTGCTCCACTAGACCTTGAAGTACTTGATGGTGCGACTTGTGATGCAACACTCGGCTTCATCCAGGATGCGGATTGGTCTCCCACGATAAGTGAGGTCTGACTGAAGATTGATGGTTTGATGATCCATATCCTTGTAGAGCTAAGGGTGATTGGGATCTTGGAGGCACTTTTGGAGTTGCAACACGTGGAAAACATTGTGCACATCCGAAAGTTCGGATGGTAGCTCCAGCTGGTAGGCAACTTCTCCTTGCTTGTCGGTGATCTTAAAGTGGCCGATGTATCTTGGCGCAAGCTTTTCCTTGATGTGGAAGCGCTTTGTTCCCTTGAGAGGCGTGACTCGGAGATAGACATACACTACTGAAATTCAGAAATTTGCCGTCTGCCAAGGCGGACGGCAAAGGGGGCTACCACGGACGGCAAAGGCTTTGCCGTCGGTCAGCAGACGGCAAAGTAGACGGAAAAAAAAATCCGGTGAAGAGGCTCTTTGCCGTCTGCTTTCACAAAGCGGACGGCAAAGAATCTTCGCCATGAGGGGGCAGACGGCAAAATAAGTGGGGCGGCATATATTGCAACGTCCCCGTTAAGTGTTAACGGCAGGCCTCCCCCCTTTGCCGTTTGCCTCCCCCCCTTTGCCATGTGGTGGCAGACGGCAAAGAGGGGAGAGAGGGGGGGGGGCAGATTCCCCCCTTTGCCGTCTGCCTCCCCCCCTTTGCCATGCGGGGGCAGACGGCAAAGAGGGGAGAGAGGGGGGCAGATTCCCCCCTTTGCCGTCTGCCTCCCCCCCTTTGCCATGTGGGGGCAGACGACAAAGAGGGGGGAGAGTGGGGGCAGATTCCCCCCTTTGCCGTCTGCCTCCCCCCCTTTGCCATGCGGGGGCAGACGGCAAAGAGGGGAGAGAGGGGGGCAGATTCCCCCCTTTGCCGTCTGCCTCCCCCCCTTTGCCATGCGGGGGCAGACGGCAAAGAGGGGAGAGAGGGGGGCAGATTCCCCCCTTTGCCGTCTGCCTCCCCCCCTTTGCCATGTGGGGGCAGACGGCAAAGAGGGGAACCAGCCCCTTTTTTATTTGTTTTTTGTTATATCCAGCATTTTTAACAATAATCAGGATATATATATATATATTTGACATAAATAAATATCTTTCCGTACTCATAACCATATTAAAATAACTCTCATCCATAGTGCATACATATTATGGAAGTTACATTCGTACCAAACCATATATTACACTAGTTTCATCCACGTGCATACAAAGTTTCATATATTCATATACTACAATAGTTTCAATACAACACATGGTACAAGAAATCATCTTCAAGCATTCCATCAACCAAGCTTCCCGTGAAGTGAAGGTAATCTGCAAAATGACAAATAAGAAAGTTAGAAAAATAATAGTAGATGAAGTAGTGTATATATAGGTTATTTCGGAGAGAAATTAGCTAAGTATAGACCATTTAGGAGCTAACTAAGCTAATTATGTCATTTAGGTGGAACCCTAGCTAACTATAGGAGAAGAGAAAGAGAAGAAGAAGTAAAAGAAGGAGGAGGAGGAGGAGAAGGAGGAGAAGGAGAAGGAAGAGGAGAAGGAGAAGGAAGAGGAGAAGAAGAAGAAAAAGGAGGAGGAGGAGGAGGAGGAGGAGGAGAAGGAGAAGGAAGAGGAGAAGGAGAAGAAGGAGAAGGAGAAGGAAGAGGAGAAGGAGAAGAAGGAGAAGAAGAAGGAGAAGAAGAAGGAGAAGGAGCGGGAGCTCCTTCTCCTTCTTCTTCTCCTTCTTCTCCTTCTCCTCTTCCTTCTTCTTATCCTTTTGTCCCCTTCTTCTTCTCCTCCTCCCTCTCCTCCTTCTTCTCCTTTTTCCTCTTCCTTGCTTTCATTTTCCTCTTTTTCTCTTCTTGTCCCCTTCTTCGGGCTAAATTGGCTAAGAATGCCTTTTTGGAGCTAATTATGTCATTTCGAGGATAATTAGCTAAGTATAGGTCATTTTTTATTAAATAGGCCATTTTGGAGCTAACTAAGCTAATTATGTCATTTAGGTGGAACCCTAGCTAACTATAGGAGAAGAGAAAGAGAAGAAGAAGTAAAAGAAGGAGGAGGAGAAGGAAGAGGAGAAGAAGAAGAAAAAGGAGGAGGAGGAGGAGGAGGAGAAGGAGAAGGAAGAGGAGAAGGAGAAGAAGGAGAAGAAGGAGAAGATGAAGGAGAAGGAGCTGGAGCTCCTTCTCCTTCTTCTTCTCCTTCTTCTCCTTCGTCTTCTCCTTCTTCTTCTTATCCTTTTGTCCCCTTCTTCTTCTCCTCCTTCTTCTCCTTTTTCCTCTTCCTTGCTTTCATTTTCCTCTTTTTCTCTTCTTGTCCCCTTCTTCGGGCTAAATTGGCTAAGAATGCCTTTTTGGAGCTAATTATGTCATTTCGAGGATAATTAGCTAAGTATAGGTCATTTTTTATTAAATAGGCCATTTTGGAGCTAACTAAGCTAATTATGTCATTTAGGTGGAACCCTAGCTAACTATAGGAGAAGAGAAAGAGAAGAAGAAGTAAAAGAAGGAGGAGGAGGAGGAGAAGGAGAAGGAAGAGGAGAAGAAGAAGAAAAAGGAGGAGGAGGAGGAGGAGGAGAAGGAGAAGGAAGAGGAGAAGGAGAAGAAGGAGAAGAAGGAGAAGAAGAAGGAGAAAAAGAAGGAGAAGGAGCGGGAGCTCCTTCTCCTTCTTCTTCTCCTTCTTCTTCTCCTTCTTCTCCTTCTTCTTCTTATCCTTTTGTCCCCTTCTTCTTCTCCTCCTCCCTCTCCTCCTTCTTCTTCTCCTTTTTCCTCTTCCTTGCTTTCATTTTCCTCTTTTTCTATTCTTGTCCCCTTCTTCGGGCTAAATTGGCTAAGAATGCCATTTTGGAGCTAATTATGTCATTTCGAGGATAATTAGCTAAGTATAGGTCATTTTTTATTAAATAGGCCATTTTGGAGCTAACTAAGCTAATTATGTCATTTAGGTGGAACCCTAGCTAACAATAGGAGAAGAGAAAGAGAAGAAGAAGTAAAAGAAGGAGGAGGAGAAGGAAGAGGAGAAGAAGAAGAAAAAGGAGGAGGAGGAGGAGGAGGAGAAGGAGAAGGAAGAGGAGAAGGAGAAGAAGGAGAAGAAGGAGAAGAAGAAGGAGAAGGAGCGGGAGCTCCTTCTCCTTCTTCTTCTCCTTCTTCTTCTCCTTCTTCTCCTTCTTCTTCTTATCCCTTTGTCCCCTTCTTCTTCTCCTCCTTCCTCTCCTCCTTCTTCTTCTCCTTTTTCCACTTCCTTGCTTTCATTTTCCTCTTTTTCTATTCTTGTCCCCTTCTTCGGGCTAAATTGGCTAAGAATGCCTTTTTGGAGCTAATTATGTCATTTCGAGGATAATTAGCTAAGTATAGGTCATTTTTTATTAAATAGGCCATTTTGGAGCTAACTAAGCTAATTATGTCATTTAGGTGGAACCCTAGCTAACTATAGGAGAAGAGAAAGAGAAGAAGTAAAAGAAGGAGGAGGAGGAGGAGAAGGAGAAGGAAGAGGAGAAGAAGAAGAAAAAGGAGGAGGAGGAGGAGGAGGAGAAGGAGAAGGAAGAGGAGAAGAAGAAGAAGGAGAAGAAGAAGGAGAAAAAGAGGAAGTCCCCTTCTTCTCCTTCTTCTTCTTATCCTTTTGTCCCCTTGTTCTTCTCCTCCTCCCTCTCCTCCTTCTTCTTGGAGCTAACTAAGCTAATTATGTCATTAGATGGAAGTCTCGCTATTTTGCAGCTAACTAAGCTAATTATGTCATTAGATGGAAGTCTAGCTATTTTTTATTAAAACACTAGAAATAACATACCTAAGTTAGGGTGAAGCACGGTGGCTCTGGCTTGTTTCACCTGGAGAAGGCCGCCCTGGAGAAGGCTCGACTGTAGAAGGGTCGTGCGATGCGTTTCGGGACATATTCTGCACCAAACATCGTTTGCAATGTGTAGTTAGCATGAGGACACTCTTAAGATCACTCCAGTGAAATGAAACTCACCGTCCCCGCCACGTTAATGACTGGCATCGGCGGAGGGACTTGGCCGTTCTTCTCGCACATAGACTGTACATTTGGTTTCGACAAGTCAAACTTTTTATTTATTAATGAAACGGACATTCAAATGCAAGATTTGAAATAACATGAAGAAGAAACTTACCACGAAGAGCTCGTATATGTCCCTGGTAGACGCTTCATTCCGTGCCCTCTCCGCCTCCACCAATGCAGTCGTCCTCTCCTCCAGCTCCCTAATTTCCTTATCCTTCTCCGCCATAGCCGCCTGCATTGCCGCTCTCTCTTTCTGAATAGCAGCCTGCAACACAACTCATTGTTAGCAATGTAATCATATTGGTTCCAACGCACAACATAATGCGGAAAGATAGTTGAGTCCATTAAACTAACCTCGATGGCGAGCTCGACTGGCCGTGGACGACGTGTTATCTCCGGACAAGAGCTCATTTGGCGTGCCTTTATCTGCCGGAGAGTGCTAGGACAACGTATAAGGCCGTCTCCAATGGCGAGCGAGCCATGGGGCCTCCCGTTGCCAGCTATCATCACCAGCTCTGGATCAATAGGCCCCTCGCTCGGGATAAAGTCCTCCCCTTTCCTCGCCTTCCCGTGATCTCTGTACTTCACGAGCTTGTCGTGGGAGGAGATGTTGGTGAAGTTTTCTGGATGCTCGAGGTCAGACTGAGAGAATGCCTTGACCTTCTTGTACGAGGCAGTATGGGCCATCGCATACAGGTCGTACATCTGTGGCGCCTCCGTCTTATTGTGACGCGCCTAAAAGAGAGAGAGCAGAAAATTGTATTGGTAAAGGGCTCAAGATAGCATTAAGAATGAATTGCATGAGGCATGAAGCAAACCACATACCCAGTTCTCGCCAAATTGGATTAAGTTGACGCTCCCTTGATGGTGTGGCACGCCAACCATTTTGCCATGCCTCTCCTTGGCGTTGTTGTGGCTGGTCTCCCACGTTTCGGAGCACCACTGGTCCACCAAGGCCTCCCAACAATCCATCTTATCCACACACCATCTCGGGGGCACCTAAGTTAATAAAGAGAAAATTGAGTGCGTAAGAACCAAATCAAGGAAACTAACTACAAAGCCTTAATAATATGTAATTACCTTCATGTAATGCTCCTTCTCCATCTTAGCATCACGGCACTTCGCCTTATCAATCCTAATACGCCGCGTGGCATAGTAGTCTCGAACAGCCTGCACCCGAGCCTCGTGCCGAAAGTTTTGAAGTAGGCGGCGACATTCGGTTTCGATAACCTTTGCCGCGTCGTCCTCGTATCCCTCCTCACACCTGTAGAAGGTCTGCAAATGAGACAACACCGATTAGTACAATAAATAGCTATGGTTAATTTATAATTGTGTGAAAGAGAAATTACCCAAAACTTTCGGATCACCATGTCCGCCCTCGTGTCACACAAAACACCGTCGATCTCCACCTCCGGCGGGGCCGGGGCACCCAAGTAGTGCTCCCAGGTCATCCCTACCTCTCGCTCCCGACCGGGCAACGAAACAAACCCTGGGAAGTTTTGACGGCAAAGAACACCGAGGACGCTGTTGGGCTTGCGGACACCCTTGGCAACAATCCAACCCCTACAGTATGACAAATTGAAGCCAAAACATTAGATATTTGAGAAAACGCGAAGGCAAAAGGTTAAATAAGAGTAAATTAACTTACTTGTCCCCATTTGGCCTAATCGACCACCTCTGGTCGGGGGTCGCTGGCACGAGCGGGAGCCCCGAACTACCACGCTGGTAGACGGTATCCCACTGGGTATCCCCCTCACCCAGCTCCTCGTCGCTACCAGCATGGCCAGTTGGCTCAGGCCAGGTATCCCACTGGGTCTCTTGGGACGTACCCTCATCCCTGCTGTGCTCCGCAGTCGTGTGGAAGGAAGCCTCTGGGACACGAGTCTCGTGGGTCAAAGGCTCGTCGACCTGAGGCTCGTCGACCCGAGGCTCGTGAACCGGAGACCGTGTAGCCTCCACCTCAGACGAATCCACCCTAGAAGTCCTCCTGTGCTCAGGTGAATCAGCTTGGGGTGGTGGCGGAGACCGTGTAGCCCTACCTCTCCCGCGGCCACGTGTACCTTTAGTACAACATAAATACCAACATGAGTAATAAAATACCAATATGCATACAACATGAGTACAACATGAATACAACGTGTACCTTTAGTGCCTCTCGGCTTCGCGGGTGGTCGACCTCCTCTCACGGGGGCCGCTCCTTTCATAGTAGAGAGCAACACTCTCCGAAGAGGCGAGGCAGGAATGGAAGTACCCATCCCATCACCCGCCGACGAAGAAGCAGCCGCGGCATGCATTCGACCCTTTCCCACCATCTTTCAACACCTGTCATGACAAAGAGTAAATGAAATTAGTACAACATAAATACCAACATGACTAATAAAAATTGAATACCTAACATGAACTCAAAATTTATATATAGTATAATAGTTGAATACCTGACATGAACTAATAACAATCGTCCTCGTCTATATATGCTTCGGGGTCAATAAATGCATCATGATCATCACTATCATCAATAAATGCATCATCATCATCACTATCTAGAAGAACATGTGGAAGGCCACCATTATGTAATCGGTCAAGAAGTGACAGGTCATCCGCAGCAGTAACCTCTTCTTCTTCCAGCTCTTCCTGTTCGGGCTCAGGGGTTAAGACGGATTCACTGTCGCTGTCTACTTCAATGTTCTGGGGTGAAGTAGAGCGGTTCTTGAAACGTTTCTTGGACATACGTGTTTCTTGGAAGAATTCTCCTTCATATGTGTCTGGGTTAATGTGAGGTTCGTAATCCTCTTCATTGAGGGTAGGTGGTCTAAAATGTGGTGGCACTTCATAAACGACATCCCAACCTTTGAGATTTGGATCAGTTTGGCAGGCCCACGGTAGATAGAAAACTTGTGTCACCTGTTGAGCCGTAATATAGACATCGGGAACATCTAAGTGGGTGTTTTGGTTGATTTCGACTAGTCCTATATGTTCATGAGTCCTTCTAGTCTCCCTCGGCTCAAACCAATAACATTTGAAGACTACGACGGTCGGTGGGTTTTCACAATAGAATAGAAGTTCATAAATTGCTTCAACCCTTCCATAATACTCGGTGTCTCCTTCGCCGATAGCAGAGACAGAACAATTTGTAGTCTTTAGGTCGGGCATAGATAGCTCTTTGCCAAAGGTACGAAAGTGATACCCGTTGATGTTGTATTTGTCAAATGAACGGACCTTATAGTCAAAACCATTAGCGACTTGTCTCAACTCGGCGTCCATAGACTCTGCATCAGCCTACAAGTTTAATACGAAAGAATGGATGCATTAGCCGCAAATTAGACCAATAAGTCAAATGGGCCCTTAATGGTAATTAATTACCCTTTGTTTGAACCAAGAGATGAAACCAGGATAGTCGCCTCCATGCTTTGCGAGAAGCTCATACTCTTCGACGGAATCCTTTTCGATGACCGCTCCATCCGAGAATTCGGCGACGTATCGACTATATCAAATATCCGGGAATAAGAGTGGTTCAAAGCAATTAGAAGTTGCGGAACAATAAATTACCGAGAACTTACTCGATGTACGGCCGCACTTCTGTTAGGCTGGTGAAGATATACAATGAAATGGTCCGCCATTCTTCGACATCCAACGATTTCCCTTTCGAAGCACCGGATGGTGCGAGCTTACCTTTGAATAGGCTGAGGTTGGATCGAACTTTTTCTTGATCGCCATCATTGCACCGAGGCTTCGGGTTATGCAAATGATAATTTTTGGCTTCGTAGTGTGCTGTCACGAAGTTTGCCGCCTCCTCAGTAATGAATGCCTCGGCCATCGATGCTTCAATTCTACGTTTATTTTTACACTTAGCTCGAAGCGTCTTCTGCATCCTCTCAGTTGAGTAGCACCATCGATTTTGAACGGGCCCCCCCATTCTTGCCTCGGTCGGGAGATGCAAAATCAAATGTTGCATTGGATTAAAGAAGCCCGGTGGAAAGATCTTTTCTAATTTGCAGACCAACTCCGGCGCCAACTCTTCCATTTCATCTAGCACGCCAGGCGATAGTTCTTTTGCACAAAGAGAACGGAAGAAATAGCTCAGCTCTGCCAGTACTAGCCATTCATCCTCAGGGATAAAGCCACGCAACATCACCGGCATTACCCGCTCAATCCATATGTGCCAATCATGACTCTTGAGCCCAAATATTTTCAATTTCTCAAGACTCGCTCCCCTCTTTAGATTCGCATCATACCCATCGGGGAACATCAACCGCATTTTCACCCACAATAGCATTTCCCTCATAGCTGGCCTTTCAAGATTGAACCATGCCTTTGGCTTCGCTATGCTTTCCTTTCTTTTCCGTTGTCGCAAGTTTTGCAACGGTCTATCACATAGAGCCTCCAGGTCGATTCTAGCCTTAGGATTATCTTTTGACTTCCCCTCTATGCCGAACAATGTACCAAAAATGGCCTCCGCAATATTCTTTTCAGTGTGCATCACGTCAATGTTGTGTGGGCAAAGGAGGTCTTTGAAGTAAGGGAGATCCCATAAGCATGACTTGTGAGTCTAGGCGTGTTCCGTATTATACCCTTTGAAGTATCCTGGACGCAAAGGATCGGGCTCGAGAGCGTTTAACTGATCAAGGGTCTGTTGGCCTGTCAACGCAGCTGGTGCAGTGTTTTTGACAACTCCACCTTTGATGAAATTCTTCTTGTCTTTTCTGAACTTATGGTCAGGATCCAGGAATTGTCTATGCATGTCGAAGCAAGAATACTTGCGACCAGCCTGCAGCCAACGGAACTGAAGAGCTGCCTTGCATGTGGTGCACGGGAACCTTCCATGCACACACCAGCCAGCGAATAGCGCAAACGCCGGATAATCATGCGTCGAGTACATGTACCACACATGCATTTTGAAATTTGTTTTGGTAGCCGCGTCGTAGGTCTTGATCCCATTATCCCAGGCTTCTTGCAACTCATCCTTAAGCGGCTGCATGTACACATTCATATTCTTCCCCGGATAGTTGGGCCCTGGAATTATCAACGTCAGGAAAATGTTCTTTCTTTTCATAATCTCTCCGGGTGGCAAATTTAGTGGAATGACAAATACGGGCCAACAACTGTATTGTGCTGCCGTCATACCATACACATTGAACCCATCCGTGCTGATGGCAACTCTAGGTTGCCTTGGATCTTCCAATTTATCCTTATGTAATGCATCGAAGTGCCTCCACGCAAAACCATCTGAAGTGTGTACCAGCATCTTGTTCCCATCCGCATCTAGTTCGGTTCTTTTGCCCAATTTGTGCCATGTCATCTGTCTGGCCGTCTCTTCGACCATGAAAGGACGTTGAAGTCTTGGTACGATTGGCAGATATCGAAGAACACTAATGGGGATTTTGGTCTGATTCTTCTCACCCATGCCGTTGTCTACCACAATATACCTGGAAGAATTGAAAATGGGGCAATAGTTCAAGGCCGCGTACTCAAGCCTAAATAAGGCACATCCATTCTCACAGGCATGTATCTTCTCATAGGGCATCTTTAGTACACGGAGGATTTTCTCTGACTGGTACATGTTTGCAGGCAGTACATGGCCTTTGGGTAGAAAGCGTCCAAATATCGTCATCATCGCGTCGTAGCATTCTCTGCCTAGGTTGAATTGAGCCTTCAGAGCCATTACTTGCGCGATGGCATCCAGCTGACAAAGCTCAGTCTGCTCGTGGAGAGGACGTTTTGAAGACTCCAACATTTCATAGAAGGCCTTTGCAGATTCCTCCATCTCATCGTCCGAATCCCGAGCATCATCAAAGTCTTGCACCATGTCTTCAATCCCGGTACCATGCTCGTCGGTGCGACGACGAATCACCTCAGCTCTGGCACGTTGGTCAGACTCACCATGAAAAGTCCACACCGTATAATTAGGCGTAAAACCCCACTTCTGCAAGTGTTTACCCATTTCAAACTTTGTCTGCTTTTTCCAGTTGTCGCAGTTGGGACAGGGGCACCATGTTTTTTGCTGGCCATTTGCAAATGCGGCTCTCACAAACCCCCTGGTTTTTGTTAACCATTCATGGGTCATGTCTTTCTGACTAGGGTGACCAGTGTACATCCAAGCACGATCACTCATGTTGCCTAGCTACCTATGGGGGCACAAGAAATAAATACATAATTCATCATCTATATTCATACGCTAATCAAGTTTGTTAGTTTTATTACGTCCATGCAACCTACACGCTAATAGGTAAAGATAGGTCCTAATCCCACCCGAGTATGTGTAGACTGGGTTCGTTTTCCCATGCTCTGCTCCAGATGCGACGCACAATTTCGGCAGCACCTCCCCGCTGTTCTCCTGATACACGTCTCGGCAATAAGCAGAGAGGATGTGTACCCGGAGAACAACAGGGGAGGCACTGACGAAATTCCGCATCGGATCCAGAGCACAGCATACGGGAAAACAAACCCAATCTACACATACTCGGGCTGTCCATGGATAATGTTGGACAATTCGAATGGCGGTTATAAATATGCAAAGAAATGCATATTTATAGATGTCGCCCTTTCGAACGGGAGACGCATACTGGTCACGCATACTCATGATTGAAGAAACCTATAGCTAGCAAGTTTCATCGGCACGAAGACCGGGACAGAGCAAATTAAGGGGGTAGGAGGAGAAGTCATTTGTGCTCACCAACAAACGCAAGGGCGGAGCTCGTCCAACGCACGTGGAGGTCGTCGAACAACTGCACATTGAAATTCACCCGATCAACACAAATACGATGTTTTTATAATTAACATGATCGGAAAATATGTGACCTAACTCATAATTTTCAAAACTATGACCCCGTGGGCCTCTGGAAGGCCGAAAAGCACCTTCTCGTTCAAAAGAAGGCAGAAGAGGTGTCGGGGGTCGGGGCTTAGTGGCGTCGGGAGTCAGTGCCGTCGAGGGTCGGTGGCATCGGGGGTCGGGGGGTTAGTGGCGTCAGTTGTGGGGGGTCAGTGGCGTCGGGGGTCCAGGGTCAGTGGCGTCGGGGGTCCAGGGTCAGTGACGTCGGGTGTCAGTGGCGTCGGGGGTCGGGGGTTGGTGGCGTCGAGCGTCGGGGGTCGGGAGTCGTGGGCCGAGGGGCTGGGTCGGGGGCAGTGGCGTCGGGGGTCGAGGGTTAGTGGCGTCGGGGGTCAGTGGCGTCGGGGGTCGGGGGTCGGGGGTCAGTGGCGTCGGAGGTCGATGGTCGGGGGTCAGTGGCGTCGGGCGTCAGGGGTCGGGGGTCGAGGGTCAGTTTCGGGGTGCCGGGGTTCCCTATTCCTCTTCTTTCTTCTTCTCCTCTCTCCTCTTTTTCTTCTTCTTCTTCTTCTTCTTCTTTTTTCTCCTCCTACTCCCCTCCTCTTTTTCTCCTTCTATTCTTTTTCTTCTTCTTCTTCTTCTTCTTCTTCTTCTTCTTCTTTCTCCTCCTCTTTCTCCTCCTCCTCCTCTCCTCTTCTTCTTCTTCTTCTTCTTCTTCTTCTTCTTCTTCTTCTTCTTCTTCTTCTTCTTCTTCTTCTTCTTCTTCTTCTTTTTTCTCCTCCTCCTCCTCCTCTTCTTCTTCTTCTTCTTCTTCTTCTCCTGCTTTTTTTCCTTCTGCTTTTTTTCTTCTAACCTAACTAACTAACCTAATTAGCCTAATAATCTAACCAAATAAACTAACTAAATTACCCTATATATAATAAATAAACTAACCTAATGAACTAACTAAAGTAATTAACTTTTTTAAAAAGAAAAACAAAAAAAACTCACCGGCAGGGGGCGGCGGCGGCACGGGGGCGCGCGGCTGGGGGCTCGCCGCAGGGGGCGGCGGCGGCAGGGGGCGGCAGCAGGGGGCGTCGCGCGGCAGGGGGCGGCGGCGGCAGGGGGCGGCGCGCGGCAGGGGGCGGCGGTAGGGGGCGGCGGCGGCAGGGGGCAGGGGGTGGGTCGCCGGGGGGGGGGGGGGGGGGGGGGGTGGGCTCACCAGGGGGGTAGGCTCGCCGCGGGGAGGGGATCTCGCCGGCAGGGCGTCGCCGCCGTGGAGAGAGAGAGTGGTCGGGGTGAGAGAGAGAGAGACAGTGAGCGAGGTGGGGGGTAACGGCCGTTATAGGGAGGCCCCTTTGCCGTCCGCCCCCCGACGGCAAAGGGACGTAAGGCAGACGGCAAAGGGCCGTATGGCAGACGGCAAAGGCCCGCGGACGGCAAAGGCCCCCGGATTTCGGACACGGCAGGCATGGGGCCCACGCGTCCCCTTTGCCGTCTGCCCTGGGGCTCTTTGCCGTCTGCTGGCAGACGGCAAAGGACCCACACATGGCAAATAGTATTTTTGCCATGTGTCAGTTCTTTGCCGTCTGTATTGTGTCAACTGATGGCAAAGAGGTTCTTTGCCGTCAGCCAGCAGACGGTAAAGAACTGGCTGACGGCAAATTTCTGGATTCCAGTAGTGATAGTCCCCAATACGAAAACTCATGTCTCGATCATGGTAGTTGCTGTAGCTCTTCTGTCTTGATTCGGCAGCCTCCAGATATTCCCTCACTAGTTGAACTTCCTATTATGCTTGATGGATGACAAATGGTCCGAAGACCAGCCCTTCTCAGGTTTCTGACTGGTTGAGGGGAGTGCGGCACTTGCAACCATACAACACCTCAAATGGTGCCATCTGGAGGCTAGACTAATAGTTTTTGTTGTAGGAGAACTTGCCAAAGGGAAAATAGTCTTCGCACTTGGCTCCACATGCCAAGGCACATGCAGTGAATCATGTGCTCGAGTATCTGGTTTACTTGTTCCGCCTGTCCGCCTGTCCGAGGGTGAAAAGCGCCGCTGAAGGATAGCTTGGTTCCCATGGCCTCTTGGAACCTGTTCTAGAACTTCGAGGTGAACTGAGTACCTCGATCTGACATGACCTCCTTAGGGACTCCAAGGACGCTTACAATCTAGTTGATGTAACAACTTGCCAACTAGTTCCCAGGGTAGGTCGTCTTAACGGAAATGAAGTGGGCGACCTTGGTGAGGTGATCGACAATGACCCTAATGGAGTCATGTCCCTTGCTCGATATGGGCAGGCCGATGATGAAGTCCATCCCGACTTTGTCCCACTTCCATCCAGGCACTTGGAGAGGCTGTAGCAGTCCAGCGGGTTGCTGATGCTCACCCTCGACCCTCTGGCACACATCACATTTTGCGACATAAGAGGCTATCTCTCTCTTCATGCCATGCCACCAGAATCTGGCCATTAGGTCTTGCTACATCTTGGTTCCTCCAGGGTGGATGGCATATGGAGTCTCATGTGCTTCTTGCAAAATGAGGTTTTTAGCTCAACTTCATTGGGTACGCAAATGCGGTCCCCAAACCATACAACTCCTAGCTCATCCACTGAGAATCCTGGGGCCTTTCCATCCTTGATCTTCTTCTTCATACCTTCTATGCTCTTGTGTCCCTTCTAAGCTTCCTTGATATCGTCCATCAATGTAGGCTTCGCTTAGATATTGGCTAGAAATCATGGTGCGACTAGCTCCAACCCGAAGCTCTCATGTTCCACATACAAGGCGGGTAGCCTTTCCTTGATCATAGCATTCAAGGAACAAGTCTTTCTTCTCAAGGAATCTTCTACCACATTAGCCTTCCCGGGGTGGTATTGAACACTGAGGTCGTAATCTTTGATAAACTCCAACCATTTTTGTTCCCTCATGTTCAATTCCTTCTGAATGAAAATATACTTCAAACTCTTGTGGTATGTGTATATTTCACATTGCTTCCCTATAAGGTAATGTTGCCATGTCTTCATAGCATGTACCACTGCTGCCAGCTCAAGATATTGAGTGGAATAGTTCTCTTCGTGAGGGTGTAGCTGTCTGGACAGATATGATACGACTCTGCCTTCTTGCATCAGGACACTACCAAGCCCGGTCCTTGATGCATCACAATATATTACAAAATCCTTGTGGATATCAGGGGTGGCCAGAACTGGAGTCGTTGTCAACCTCTTCTTGATATCCTCGAAACTTTCTTCACACTTTGGTGTCCATCTAAACTTATTGTCCTTCTTCTAGAGTTGAGTCATAGGTCGGGCGATGCTTGAGAATCCTTTGAAAATCTTGCGGTAGTATCCCAAGAGTCTGAGGGAGCTCCTGACTTATAGACTTAAAGATTCTTCAAATGGTCCCATATTCTTCTTCAGTTTAGCCAACTCTTCGGATCCCATTCTTTAGGGCTTCTTATAGAGGGGTCTAGATCCGGACATTAACTCAATAATGAACTCAATGTCATGGTCATGTGTCATTCCAGGCAGCTCGCCATGAAGGACATCTGGGTATTCATATACCAATGGCATTTGATCCATCTCACCTCCCGAAAGGCAATTAACCTGATGGGCTTGATTGGAGGTAGGGTCGGGAACATACTTGACCTCGACTCCTTGGCTATTGGTCATCGTAACGGTCCACTTGGCATAGTACAACAAGCCTTGGTGCTTGTTTAACCAATCCATGCCAAGGATCACGTCCAAGCCTTGCGAGTTTAGGACGATGATATCTACTAAAAATTCAACCCCGTTCATATTGGTTCCAACTTCTCTACACCCTATCTTAGTCCTCATTACTACACCCAGGGTTTGTACCATCATGTGACTACTCAAGGGCGTAGGCTCTAAGCCACTCTCCGGCGCAAATTTTTGGGTAACAAAAGAATGATAAGCACCACAATCAAACATAACTGTTGTTGGGGTTGAGATCACAAGGAACGTACCCAGTATGACATTCAGGTCCTCCCAAGCTTCCCCAGCAGAGACGTGATTCCCATGGCCTTTGCCGTTGTTGGGCAGGTTGCATGGATCTTGATCCTGGGTGGCGCTCCACGGCCTTGTCCCTGGTTTGGCGCTTTGGATCATGGTGCATCTGGCTTCTTGTTGGGGCACTGCCTCGAGATGTGTCCAGGCTGACCACACCCAAAGCATGTGACCTTCCCGAAGTTGTTGGTCTTGCCGCCATTGTTGTTGTTGGAAGAGTTGTATGTTGGCCTGGGGTTGGCATACGGCTGAGGCTTGTAGCTCGAATGGTGCAGGGGTCTTGGATTGTTGAGGCAGATAGTTTGGCTTCGCTGGGGTTGATTGCCAGGGGCGAGTCTTCTGGTTGCTGGAACCACCGATTTTCATCATCTTGCATTTGCGTGTGTCTTCCATGGCACAACACTTATCTTCAAGCATGAGTGCCTTGTTCACCAGCTCGAAGAAGGTTCAACAGTCAGAGACAACAAGTTGATACTGTAGTGACTGCTGAAGCCCTTCCATGAAGCGTTCTATCTTGGCTGCCTCAGTGCTAACGTAATCAGGTACATACCTGGTAAGTGGTTGAACTTCTGTAGGTACTCCTTGATAGAGCCACTTCCTTGCTTCAATGCTGGAAACTCCCGCTTCTTGATGGCCATAATCTCAGAGGGCATATGGGCATTATGAAATCCTTGCTTGAAATCATCCCACGCTATTATACACTCTCCTTGCATGACCTTGAATCCATCCCACCAAGCTTTGGTGGTACCTCCGAGGTAGTGAGAGGCATAGAGAATCTTCTCACAGTCCTCATTGCAGTTGAGCAATGCAAGGAGATCCTCGATAGTGCGGATCCAGTCATCAACATCCAAAGGTTCAGCTGTCTCAGTGAAAGTCGGGGGTGAAGACCTCATGAAGTCTGACACCTTGGAACAACCATTGCCGTTCCATCCTTGCTAGATAGCAGAAGTGTTGGCTTGGCGTCCCCCCCGAAGAGCTTGGAGAAACTGAGCCATAGTCATGTTCTTCGACGGAGGCGGTGGCGGGGGAATATCGTCTTGTGGCTGCTCTTGGTGACCTCCAGCTTGAGCAGACCCACCGACTTCTGGCTTCTAGCTAGAGTCTCTCATGGTGGGGTTGACAAAAGTACTGGTGCGAGTAGGAGTCACTATCCTATTTGGAGCTGCCAAGTCAGACAATTAGAATAGACGAACGGAATAGCAACAAGAGGGAAATGCGCCTAAAGGGGGTTGGTACAGTGCAAGTGTGTCAAACAAAGGGTCGAAAGACTCATCACATAACCTTAAGATAAGTTAGGAGATGTAGTCACTTACATTTTGCCTACGACAAAAGCGCGACTTCCATCGAAACACAAACAGAGAAATAAACAATAAGCACACGTGGTTTCATATAAACCATTACACGAACTCAACTTCGCATGAGGGGTTCATAGCTTTTCCTATCCTAGGGGTTCTCGGACTCAAGTAGTGGAGTGCTCGGTCTCATACTCACGCTCCTCTAGGTCTTCCTCCTAGTCATCCTCTCTAAGGGCATTGTTTCCCATCGAGGAACGGGTTGGTCCATCCCGATGAAGCTTCGAAGGTGGAGCCGTGAGGACCTTATGATACTCCTTCGCACTCATGCGATGACGTGGTGTTGGTGCATCTCTAGCTCGGGATATTTTTCTCAGTAACAGAAAGCAGAATTTCTCCCTAAGGTGGTTTTGGTAATTAATCACAACATATGCATCATTGGACTAATGAATTTATCCAAGTACATTTCTGAAAAGTTCAAATATGCTTGGGCTATAGGATTGTGTGGATATGCCCCTTTGATGAATGAAGGAATAGGATTGGCTAAAGCTTCAAGCAAGAAGACTCTTCATTTTACACTTTGTGAGAAATGACATTTAAGTCCATAGCAAAGACAATACTATTAAAATGGGTTGAGGTATTATGATGAATTGGTTTCTCAAGGATTAGAGAGAGCCACCAAAAATATATTGGTCCCAAGCCAAATATGGAAAATCGGTGCTACCAACATTTCTCACTCGGCCATAGCAATTTTACACTTAGACAAATCCTATGCCAAACCCACCAACGCGGTACAACCAACATTCCTATCGGTGACACCGATTTTGGGTGACCAACTTTCTGTTAAGCTCATTTCAAGTTTCGGAAATTCCGAGTTTGAAGTCAGTCTCATTGAGTTTGGAAATCCAGTCCAGGTCATCGTATCGGTACCATCAAGATTCATATATTGGTTCCACCGAGATTCAGAAGTTGCTATCTTTTGAGCAAGTCAATACCATCGAGTTTGTAATTTCGGTGTCACCGAGTTGATCAATTATTGCGTAACGCTTGGATTTTTGGGGGTTGACTATATATACCCATCCACCTACCTCTCATTCGTAGAGGAAGCACTCGGAACACACTTACACATGCAGGATCCATTTTTCTGAGACAGAGCCACCTACTCATGTGTTGAGATCAAGAGATTCCATTCCTACTATGTGAACCTTGATTTATAGCCTCCCCATGTTGCTTTCCACAAGATCAATCTCTCCTACCCATGCCAAATCTGAGACAGACTGATTGAGTGTTGAGGAGACTATCTTTAGAAGTACAAGAGGAAGGAGTTCATTGTTCTACCACATCTATTACCTTTTGGAGGGTGGTTCCTCCTAGATTGGTTAGGTGTTCTTGGGAGCCTCCTACTTCGTTTTGTGGAGTTGAACCTAGATGTTTGTAAGAGCAAGGAGATCGCCTACTTCATGAAGATATACCATGATTGAGGCTAGTCTTGTGTGGACGAAAGGCGTGGTGGAATAGACAAGGCCGCTTCTTTGTCGACCCCTTGTGGGTGGAGCCCTCCGTGGACTCCCGCTGCCGTTACCCTGTGTGGGATGAAGTGTCAACTAACATGGACGTATGATCGCACCACCTATCGGAAACATGCCAAGAATTGTCGTGTCAACCTTTGTGTTTGATCTCCCTACCTTACCCTCTATTTGCACTTGCATGTGTTTACTTTCTGCTACGATACTCTTAGATATGCATGTGTAGGGTGTACTTGACTAGTCATAGTTGCTAAAACTGGCCCACACTAAAAATTGGGAAAAGGCTAAGTTTTTATCTTGTAAAGTAGTCTAATCACTTCCCCCTCTAGACATACTTTTGATCTTACAAGTGGTATCAGAGGTTTGGTCTCCATTACATTGGTTTCGTAAACTAGGAGAGTATGGCATCTAGTGAGGGAAATTATCATCGCAGAGCTCCATATTTCGATGGCCCTAATTTTGCTAGTTGGAAGCATAAAATGAAAATGCATATTCTTGGTCATAATCCTGCCGTTTGGGATGCTGTTCGTGTTGGTGTGCAAGGTGATTTCTTTGGAGAAGTAAAAGAACCGGATCGTGATGCCACATTGGAAGAACTCAAGATGTTGCAATTCAATGCTAAAGTCTGTGACATCCTGTTCAACTGCTTGTGTCCCAAAGAATTCAACAAAATGAGTCTCCTTGAGAATGTAAAGGAAATTTGGGATACTTTGATCGATATGCACGAAGGTACCGATTCTGTCAGAGAATCTAAGTTGGATGTGCTTCAAAGCCATCTTGACAAGTTCAAGATGAAGGATGGTGAAGGAGTCGCTCAGATGTACTATAGGCTAGCTCTCATCACAAATGAGATTGCCGGCTTAGGAAGCGAAGAGATGACCGAAAAATTTAGCATCAAGAAGATACTTAGAGCTTTGGATGGAAGATACGACACTGTGTGCACATTAATCCAAATGATGCCCAACTACAAAGATCTCAAGTGTAGTGAAGTCATTGGAAGAATTGTTGCTCGTGAAATGTCTCTGAATGATAAAGATGAGTTGCACAACAAGTCAAGCGATGCTTACAAATCTTCAGTCGATTCTCCCACTACTTCAAGTGACAACCTTGTTACCAATGAAGAGACCAGCCTCCTGGTAAGAAAGTTCAACAAGTTCTACAAGAGTAGAGGCAAAGAGATAAACTCAAGATCAAGAGATGATGATAAGCATTTGTATACTCGTGACCGAAACTGCTACAACTGTAGAAAGGCCAGGCACTTTTCAAATGAGTGCTTGGCTGCCCACAAACGGAGAGAATAGTCACCCAGAAGAGAAAATCTCAAGAGATGAGTCACCTGACAGAGAGAGGAGTATAGAAGATCATTATGAACGAAGACACTCCTGGAGAGGCTGAGAATCGGAGAAGAAGGCCAAGTACACCAAGAGAAGTTCAAGAAGAAGACACCAAGCTCATGTTGGTGAATGGGTTTCTGGCTGCGAGTCTGACAACCAATCTGAGAGAAGCTATCACTCCAACTCTGACTACAGACAAAATGAAGGTGTTGCTGGCATTGCACCTGTTTCCTCCAACTCCAACAACATATTTGATTCCCCAAATGAAGGGGTTGGAAACTGCTTCATGGAAAAAGGGCTCAAGGTATCACACACCGAGCATTTTCAGTTTGGTAGAGATGAGGATGACTTGTTAGGAGAAGATGACTTGCTCCTTGATAAGGCTAGTGATAATATTAAAAATGAACTTGCTAATTTTCATGCTAGTCAAGAGAAATCAAATGATGATGATAAGAGAGAAATTGAACGACTAACTAATGAATTAAAGACTCTTAAGTTAGCTCGTGAAACTACTCTAGAAGATCATAGAGAGCTTGCAAGAACTCATGAGAAGCTATGCTTCGAGAAGCTAAATTTAAAGCAAGAGCATTAATTCCTAAAAGCAATCAATGATGATCTTCGAAAGAAGAGTTCCTATTATCTAGACAAACGATTACTCTTGTCTACTTTTGTTCCACAAGTTAATCCTAATAACACTACTAACAAAGGCAAGAAAGCTTCGTTATCTAGTAACAACAATGGTAAAGCTAAATCAAATGATATTGCTGCTAGTAGGTCTCTTGATTCCACTAATGATTCTCTTACCCAAGTTACACTTGAGCAAGAAAACAATTTATTGAAATGGATTATAGAGAGAGGTGTCTTCAAGAATCTTTCCGTAAGTAAGATATTTGAGAAAATTGTGCGCAAGCAAGGAGAACATAGGAAGAAGCAATGTGTTGGATACTTCAACATCAAGAGAGATGTTTGGGAAGAAGGTACATATCCCATTCCCAAGTTTGTTCCTCAAAAAGAGAAGTATGATCCTACTGCTCCCAAGGGAACAAGCTCACAATATGGCCTTCTACCAGAAGACCACAAGGGCTAGGGAAATCTTCAAGAGGACATTGACTCAATTGGAGAATCCAAAGCCAAGGTTGAGTGGGTTACCAAGGACACTTCTAGTACTACCTCATCTAGTGCTACCACAACTCCAAGGATCCCCATTAAGGTGATGTAGGTCCCCAAGAGGAAGAACTGGAAAGTTCTTGAGGGGTGACTCCGCCAATGAAATTGACTCCCATTCATTTTGGCAAGAACTATATGCAATATACCTCAACCATATGCATTAGTTCAAGGAGTCATACATTCCCTCAAAGGTGAGCAAGGGACAAGGTAATTAAAGCATCTTAGGACATCACCTCCCATGTATTTCACTCCATGTCCATAGATATCCTTATGTTTGTTCCTTTTGCTTTGGGACTAATCCATGTAGGTGAGAAGAGTAAGAAACAATAAGGATTGCTCCCAAATCTAGATGAACTTCATTAACAATGAGCATCCACCACTACTTCACCTACTTGAGGTCTTCTACGACAAAACGCAAGGTTAGTTGATCCCTCTCATGGGGGATGTCACATCTAGGGGGCTTTACTCTAAGACTTGAGTACAAGCGTCTCCTAAATGATGTGAACACATTAATGCATTATGTAAAAGTGGTAACCCCACTTGTGCTTAATCGATGAGTATGACCTATGATAAAATATTCTTACTTGACTCCTATGTCAATATACTCATATACAGACGACTTCATCATCGTGAAAGTAATTGATAGATGCTAGGATGTTTGTGCATGTTCATCATGATTTGATTTGACGTCTTATTGTGTGAGAATCTTGGTATGCATATCTTTTATCATTTGAGGATATCCAGTTGTTGCTACTTGGCTTTTGATTTATCTTTTTCCAATTGGATAAAATAGAATGCCTAGGACCCTTCTCTAGCTATCTATGTTTTCTTGTCTCAAGTTCTATTCATGCTACATCATAAAACTTGAACAAGCACTTCTGGATTCCTCTGTGTGAGGATCACTCGAAGTTCCATGTCGATAAATGTTGCCTTCCAAAACTTCTTTGCAAATCTCAATGTAACCAACCCAAAATTCACGGTCCAACCGATTCTCAAAGCTGATCTAGGTTTTTCATCTCGGTACCATCGATACCATAATCTCGTCTTCATTGAGGTTCCCTGTCAACAGACAACAGTGGAACTCGGTGGCACCGAAATTTTAGTATAGGTGGCACCAACAGTAAGGGGTATTTATACCAGAGGATCCGACACTTAGAATTTCTATCTTCAGACATCGAGTTCCCAAGAACAAACTACCGCACCAGGATCCCTTGGTCTTCGCCCTTGGATCTCCGTGTGCCTTCGCCGTTGGGATTCGCTGCCGCCGATAGAATCTTCGCCGCTATCATCGCCTAGCGGATTCATCATCAAGCTAGGGTATGAATTCGACCCCTTATTGATGACAAGTTGATGTATATACTTCTCGCCCCTTGTCGAACCCCAAGTGGAAGGTGGAGATGTAGTCAGCAGCAAATTCCCATTACACGGAGACTGTAAGGTTTATCGAACCAGGGGGACTCCTAGGCCCAACAAGTAGGTGTCTTCCACCCTAGCACTAGCAGAAGACGTGGACCTGCACACACAAAAAATAACTTTGCTCCCGACGAGTACAGAGAGGTTGTCAATCTCTCCGGCATTGTAGTTTGCAAAGGAACAAAACACAAGCAGGAAGGTAATAGTGATTGCAACGGAAAAGTAAATGAAAGCGGTAAATGGTGGAGGTGTAAATAATGATGGTGATATTGACGGGAGTCACATGATCTTTACTAGTGACTTCTCTGTCCCAAAAGACGATAAACAACTATGCTAGGGCAAACAAATCACAGTTGGGCAATTGACAAAATTATGATCGCACCGCAATGCTAATTATGCACCTTGATAGTTATAGGTTCAATAGTAATGGGCAGTACGCCAAGACAAGTAGACCGTTCATTCATCATCATCTACTTACTAATCATCCATCTTGAGATATCTATCCAGAAAATCTCTTCGGTATTAAGTTGTGAGTCCCACCCAAAGTGTAAACTCAAAGCAACGGACAACTGCATTAATGAACTATGCGTAAGGTAAACAATCCTTGCAACCGTGGTCACAAGAACCGTTGTTTTCTCCCTGGTGGCAACAAGCACATCCCCTAGTCTCATGTTTCTGTCACTCAAGCTAGACATCGAGGGGCCCAAACCCACAATCATGCATAACGCTCCCTCTTGGAGTTACGATCTACTACTTGTCCAAAGCAATAAAAAGCAACAGAGAACATGCAAGAATCACTGAGGAACATAATATAAAAGGATAATCAAATATATAACTGATAACAATCTGAACATAATCTCATAATCCATCAGATCCCAACAAACCGAGCATAGCAAAAGCAAGATAATTACATAGATGCCTTGATCATGTAGGGCAACTCACAAGGACTAACCATTGAAGCACAAGATTGGAGAGAAGACATCACATACCTACTTGTCATGGACTCACGGTCCAAGGGAAACTACTCACGACACATCTAGGAAGCGTCCATGATGGTGGAGAATCTCCCGGCGGTCAATCCTCCCTCCGACAGGGTGCTGACAAGAGGTCTCCTGACGCTCCCGATCTCGGAAGCGCTGCGACGATGGAACGGTGGAGAAATTCACGATTCCATAAAGTTTGCGAGGGTTTCCTCATGGAAGTCTAAATATAGGCCAAAGGAGGGCAACAGAGGAGGTGGGACCCACCCAGGCAACCTCCTGGCGTGGCCTAGGGCCTGGGCGCGCCAGCAGGCCGCCTGGGAGGCCCCTGGCCCCCTCTGGCCCTCCTTCGGTGATGCCGAAGCTTCTGTTTCGCTAATTGTTTTTATATATTTTTCTGTATTTTTTCAGGCTTCGGAAAATTGGGTAAAAGCCCCGGCAAAATAGACATCAGCAGACAGAAACTGGCACTGGGTGCTCTGAGTTAGTAGGTTAGTCCAAATACGTGTAAGATGATATAAAAGTGTAGCAAAACATATAACAACGTCACCCAAGAGATCATGGAACAAGCAGGAATTATAGATACGTTTGGGACGTATCAACATCCCCAAGCTTAATTTCTGCTCGTCCTCGAGTAGATAAATGATAACACAATAATTTCTGTGGTGACATGCTAACATGCACATATAAGAACTTCGAAGTAAAGCAAGTGAGATATGAAATTCAAGTCAAGACAATAACAAGCAAGAGCCTATATCTAGTATTGAGTTTAGCAACGTAAGAACATAAAGGTGCAAGAGCTCTCGCTGTCCATGACTCGAATGTCTCCAAATGGTGTTTGCGTGCAAGACGTGGAATATGGGTTCAGAGATAAAATATTTTTTAATTGAGAACTCAATCTACTAATCCTCACACTTAGTCTCCTTCAGAATCTTATTTTGTCTCATCCTCAGACCACTTGTCAGGCACAAGTCAAAATGATCATCTCCCCTTCGATTTTGAGCACTCATGCAATGAATGAGCATAAGAAAGATATGTTGGCACTTAGAATGGCATATAGAATAATGATGGGGAAGGAAGACAAAAAGGTGTGAAAGGCTCACATCAATGAGGGAAACCATAGGCGAGAGAAAGCCAAATGATAGATATGATGTGAGGAGTAGGGATTGCCATGTAACGGATGCACATATGAGCTAAGGTAAGCTCTCCAATGAACTAGTGGGGGTGCATCCAACTCGTTTTCTCATCAAGACCTAGAGCTCATTTGAGGAGGCTCATCATTGGAATATGCAAACCAAGTTCTGTAGTGTAAGGGTCCCCACATAGTTATGAATGAATGATAATCTCTATGTAATACCAATATAGCAATGGAGTACGAGTGTGGATCTTTCAAAAGGAATAGTAGTGTTGCCACCTTCTCTCTTTTTATTTCTTTTTGTTTTTCTTTTTATCTTTTTTGTGTGGCCTCTTTGGCTCTTTCTTTTATCTCTCATTTTTCCTCTTTGGGATCTTTTGTTTTGTCCACTTTGGGAACTTTTCCTCACTTAAGGGCAATACTCTATGTTTTACATGAACAGAAAGAAAAATCATCACACTTTATGAGAAGTACTCAACATAAAGACAAGTGAAAACTATCATGATGTATGCAAATGTATGCCTCTACCAGTGTAGCAGGATATGCAATGATACTAGCGCGTCATGTAGCAGTAATGAGGGCAAGGCCCAAATAGCATGCGACTCTATGATCAAGCAAAAGCATGTATGACATGAAGATCAATTCATGAGATGGTGGATGTTGCATGGCAATGTATCTCAGAAAGGCTATGGAAATGCCTTAATAGGTAGGTATGGTGGTTGTTTTGAGGAAAGATATAATGACGCTTATGTATGACAGAGCGTATCATGTCATGAGTTTGGATGCACCGGCGAAGTTTGCACCAACTCTCAGTGTGAGAAAGGGCAATGCACGGTACCGAAGAGGCTAGCAAAATATGATAGTGGAAGTGCCAACAATCGTATACTCACATTAGTCCAAAGAACTCATACACTTATTATCGGTAACTCTCTATCTAGTTAGGAAATTCACAAAGAGACAAGTACCCCGAGGAGGAATGTTTGGGGGTTTGGTTATCCTTGCGCATCCTCGACTCCTGGTAACGTGAGGGTACTCTATATATTCCAACCCCTCCAAAGGTTAGCGATCAATTTAGTAGCTAGAGTTCTCAACTAATTTTAGTTTTTGAAAAACACACGGATTTCCCAAAATACGACACCTATCACTAATAGGCTCAAGCTCTTGGCACCAATAGTCCAAACATTAGTCAAATCAATACCTCAAAACTATTGCAAGTTACTACTATACTTAAATAGCAACCTCAATTACCTACTCATGCAATACACACAACTCAGTGGAACCGCCAACTCTCTAAACAAGATAAGCATGATAACTCAAGAGAGTTCCAAAATCAACCTAAATAAAAGCTCTTAAACAGATAAGCATGAAAGCTAAGAGCTAAGCATGACAGTAGCTACGAAAAGATGAAGGACACACAAGAAGAATAAGCATGAAAGCCTATGTTGTGTTCTAGAGTGGAATGGATTGTGTCTCTCTCGCAAACATGGTAGGCTAGATTCCGACTTGTTATGACCAACAAACTAAACAAAAAAAACTAAAAAGCAAATAGTGGGACGCTCCAAGCATATGAAGTGATAAAAATATAGCATGGAGATGGACGACTTGATGATTGTTGATATACAAGGGGATGCACGGGGGTATCCCCAAGCTTAGATGCTTGAGTATCCTTGAATATTTCTATGGATGCATGGGAGCATCCCCAAGCTTGAGCGTTTGACACTCCTTTATCTTCTTTCAGCATCTCTCCCATCGCAATACTTGAAAACTCCCTTCATACAAAACTCATCATAAGATGATTACAGTGGTTAGTTCCCTTGATAAAATAATTCAATACCTGCTGGAAATAAAGGTTTTTCATGAAAAACTACTGCTTCTCATGATTGCCAAAATATTTTTTCAAATAAAAAGCAAGCTTAGGATTTGCAAAACAATGAAAACACAAAACATGGCAGAATCTGTGAAAAACAGAACAACAGGTAGTAAATAATTTATTCGGGGAACTTCTGAAACTCAAATCAAGCAAATCAGAACAGATGCTAGAAAGGCAATTATATAGAGCATGTTGTCAAAAAATTCATATTGAAAAGATGATCTGGTGATTTTTGGCGAATTTTTCCGTCAAGAAGACAGAATCAGTTTCTGGACGGCATGTCATAATTCTTGATCTTTCTTACAATCAGAGGCTATAACTTGGCACAAAGCTTAAAAATAAAGATACAATGATGTTGCTACAGTAGTAACACACATCAAGACCACTAAAACAGAAAGTAAAAACATATTGGGTTGCCTCCCAACAAGCGCTTTCTGTTATGCCTTTGAGCTAGGCATAATGCAAGAAGGAGGATCAAGATTCTCCGAAGACATCAGAATTGTAAAAACCTTCAAACGGATCCTCAACAAGTCCATCCTTATTTTTCCTAGGGAACGGGTACTTACCTTTCGCTTCCCCATGTAAGCGTATGTGTCCTTTACCTACATCAATGAAGCCTCTCATGGCTCAAAGGAAGTCCCTTCCAAGCACTATATTCCCTTTTTTGGGCTCCATGATGAAGAAATCAATCGTTGCATTCCTTTTAGAGAATGTAACCTGGACATATTTTACCTTTCCCTAGATTTTAGAGATATCACCATTAGCATGTTCATGATAGGATTTTTTTTTTCCATGTCTAACTAGAGAGAATCATAAACTACTTTTGTCATAGTAGAGACCATGGATCCAATATCACAATAAGCAAGCAAGTCTTGGTTAGAGATGCTAATTCTAACAAAAGGTTCCCAGTCATCGTCTATTTTCAAAATCTGTTCCTTATCAACCATGTGTTTCTCTCTTTCTCTTAAGTCTAGAGCATCTATTGTCCCTTCAATAGTAGCAAGTCTATCTATAATAGTGTCATAACCATGATTATAGATAAGATTATTAGATAGACCATGTATAATATCAAGATTATAGCCTCATCACACTCTAAGAAATCTCCTTTGGCTATAATATTAAGAGAGTGTTTGCACCATATAAAGAGACCATGATAGAAATTTCTAAGCACAATTTTGATAGGTATCCAAGGCATAATTCTTTTGTGTGCTTTAGAAATTCTATCCCATGCTTCCTTCAAATTTTCTCCATTCCTTTGATGGAAATCTAGGATCTCAGATTCCTTCCAAGCGTTAGTCCTTAACATGCTTGACAACTAAAAGCAAAGTAACTAATTTTGTGTGTTTTTTATTATAGGACTCTATAAAAAAACTAGAAATCAAACTAACAAGACTAAAAAGCAAAGGTAAAAGATGGTGTGCACCTCCCCTATCTTGAAGAGTGGAGTCCCCGGCATCGGCACCAGAAATTCGCTTGATGACAAGTTGATGTATATACTTCTCACCCCTCGTTGGACCCCAAGTGGAAGGTGGAGATGTAGTCAGCAACAAATTTCGCTCACACGGAGACTGTAAGGTTCATCGAACCAGGAGGACTCCTAGGCTCAACAAGTAGGTGTCTTCCACACTGGCGCTAGCAGAAGACGTGGACCTTCACACACAACAAATAACTTTGCTCCCAACGAGTACAAAGAGGTTGTCAATATCTCCTGCCTTGTAGTTTGCAAAGGATCAAAACACAAGTGGGAAGGTAATAGTGATTGCAACGGAAAAGTAAATGAAAGCGGTAAATGGTGAAGGTGTAAACAATGATGGTGATATGGACCAGAGTCACATGATGTTCACTAGTGATGTCTCTCTCCCAAAAGACGATAAACAACTATGCTAGGGTAAACAAATCACAGTTGGGAAATCGATAGAATTATGATTGCACCGCAATGCTAATTATGCTCCTTGATAGTTAGAGGTTCAATAGTATTGGGAAGTACGCCAAGACAAGTAGACCATTTATTCATCAGCATCTACTTACTAATCATCCACCTTCAGATGTCTATCCAGAACATCTCTACGGTATTAAGTTGCGAGTCCCACCCAAAGTGTAAACTCAAAGCAACGGACAACTGCATTAACAAACTATGCGTAAGGTAAACAATCCTTGCAACCATGGTCACAAGCACCGTTGTTTTCTCCTTGGTGGCAACAAGCACATTGTGACAGCCCGAGACCGATGCCCGAGAAGATTCCCCTCTTTTCCGTTGTCGCCGTGTTATTATTTTTATTTGCCGCATTAATCATCGCATCATGCGCATCATATGCATTGCATCGACATCCAGTTGCCGCCAGTTTTGAAAACTTGCATCCGTTATTAGTTGCCGGTTCTCTCCGTGTTTTGTCGTTGCCCTTTTTGAGCACGACCACACTCACACGTGCCCGCGGCATCGTCAAAACCTTGTTTTTAAAAGTGTGTATAAAACTTTCTCTGATTGGGTTGAAACTTGGCGTGCGGTCTTATTTAGTTGTAGGTAGGCCTCCTGCCAATTTCCGTCGCAATCGGAGTCTGTGTGGTACCCGAACGATCGTCCGTAGCAGCACAATCTTCGGTTGTTTGTTGGACGTTTCGGTGTTTTAAAAATCATGTGTCGTCGGGCACACTATTTCCCTCTCATTTCCGCCCAAACCACTCTACACAACGACTTAGCATGTCCCCGCGTGAGACACCGTTCGATTCCAACCGTACAGTTGAAACCGGGGCGAAAACCTGCTAAACCTAGCCCCCTTCCCTATTTAAACAACCCTCCTTCCTAATCTGGACCCTAACCCTTCTTCCACCTCGGTTCCCATGCCATCCTAACCCTAGCCACCACCTGCTCTCTCTCCTCCCACCAGCACCGCCGGCCCGCGCCAGGCCCATCGCAGGCCCTCCCCGGGCCCGGTCGCGTCACCGTTCGCCCGCAGCCGCTCCGAGTCGCCCGTGCCTCGCCCCCGCAAGCTGCCTCGCTGACGCCAGCCACCTTGCCCCGCCGCGTGCTGCAGCTCTCGTCATTGCATGCCCCAACCCTGGATCAGCCCGTGCTTGCCCTTAGACTGGATCGCCTCGCCCTAGAGACGCCGTACGTGGCTTTGTTCTTCGCATCGCCCACCTGCACCTGCGTCTCCAGCGACAACAGTTTGCAGTTTTCTTCAGTCAGCGTATGGGTATGGTACATCTCGCGCAGTCTTCGTTTGTGTAATAAAGTCGGCCATAGCCTATCTAGTCAGCGCCCTGTTGTTCCACTGTGAGGTCCTGGGTTCAAGTCTCAGGCATCCCCATTTTTGTTGTGGTAATTTCATTTTTCTTGCACACATGCTTCATTTTGTCTAAAGCCGCTTGATACGTCTCCGTCGTATCTACTTTTCCGAATTATTTTGCACTTGATTTGGACTCTAATTTGCATGATTTGAATGGAACTAACCTGGACTAACACTGTTTTCAGCAGAATTGCCATGGTGTTGTTTTTGCGCAGAAATAAAAGTTCTCGGAATGACCTGAAAATTTACGGAGAATTTTTCAGGAATTTATGAAAAATATTGGTGCAAGTATCAACGGAGGAAGTCGAGCCGTGAGCCCACAAGCCCACCAGGCGCGGGCTCCCCCTGGCCGCGCCTGGCAGGCTTGTTGGGCCCACAAAGCTCCACCGCCTCCAAATCCAGCTCTATTTAGTCCGTCTCGCCCGGAAAAAAATCAAGGAGAAGAGTTCATTGCGTTTTACGATACAGAGGCGCCGCCACCTCCTGTTCTTCATCTAGATGGCAGATCTGGAGTCCGTTCTGGGCTCCGGAGAGGGGAGATCGTCGCCATCGTCATCACCAACCTTCTTTCATCGCCAATTCCATGATGCTCTTCACCGTTCGTGAGTAATCTCATCGTAGGCTTGCTGGACGGTGATGGGTTGGATGAGATCTATCATGTAATCGAGTTAGTTTTGACGGGGATTGATCCCTAGTATCCACTATGTTCTGTGATTGATGTTTCTACTACTTTGCCATGCTTAATGCTTGTCACTAGGGCCCGAGTGCCATGAATTCAGATTTGAACCTATTATGTTGTCGCCAATATATGTGTGTTCTTGATCCTATCTTGCAAGTTGTAGTCACCTACTATGTGTTATGACCCGGCAACCCCGGAGTGGCAATAGCCGGAACCACTCCCGGAGATGACCATAGTATGAGGAGTTCATGTATTCACCAAGTGTTAATGCGTTGGTCCGGTTCTTTATTAAAAGGAGAACCTTAATATCCCGTAGTTTCCATTAGGACCCCGCTGCCACGGGAGGGATGGACAATAGATGTCATGCAAGTTCTTTTCCCTAAGCACGTATGACTACATTAGGACCCCGCTGCCACGGGAGGGATGGACAATTGATGTCATGCTGCTACTGTTACTTTGCCGCTACTGCTGTCAGTTTGCTGCTACTGGTTACTGTTGCTACTGCTCCAATCATAGTACCTTGCTACTGATACTTTGCTGCAGATACTAAATCTTTCAGGTGTGGTTGAATTGACAACTCAACTTCTAATACTTGAGAATATTCTTTCGCTTCCCCTTGAGTCGAATCAATAAATTTGGGTTGAATACTCTACCCTCAAAAACTGTTGCGATCCCCTATACTTGTGGGTTCTCACCGCTCCATGGCCACGATAATGCATCTAGCCTAGTGGGAAGCGCCACACTAAGTTACCCAAGCGACCAAGGATCGAATCGCTGGGAGCCCTTTTTATTTTACTCGTTGTTACAATCTTTTATGAGGAAGATTAGCTCCACCAGTGCACATCAAAGTTACCCTGCATCCTTTGGACCTGCTGGACCGTGCCCTGTTTCTGCCCATGTAGGTTGTTTTTAAAATCCTCCGACTTATTTCTTTTTCAGAAAAGCATTTCTTTTAAAACGAGCGTAGATTCCAAACCGTGCCCCGGATCGCAATGATTTAAATATGTAACTCGTGTAGAATTTTGCGTAGATTATAATTTTACAACTTGCATGCATGTTTGAAGTGGTTTGACCCACCTTATGCCTATATTTGTGTGCTGTCCAAATAGGGAATTAATTCGTAGCTATTTTTGCACGTGTCCGGTTTGCTCATATCTCTTAGGTAAAATGCTCATGTTATTAGGGACCTTTTCCCATGTATTTTCGAATAGTTGTTTGCATTTTTGCATGTAGGTGCCATCGCTAGTTTGTTATATCGTGTTTAGGACATATTCTCGCATATACGTGTGGTGATATTTTTATTTTGCAACCCCACATATTATACATGTTTTCGGGGTACAAAAATCCATAGAATTTAACTGTGCATTCAGTTTTAGCTTTTGAGCAAGTTAGTGCGTGTGATATTTTAACATGTCGCCCTTTTATTAATTTTGTGGGATTTATTCCGTGCATGATTTGAATGAGTTGTCAATTAGAGATATGCCCTTGGATGTGTAGGCTAGCCTCTGGTAATTTTGGTTGCAATAGAAATCCATGTTTAGGTGTTGTTTGCTTGTTGTCAACATGCTAGAAAATAGTGTTGATTTGGAGATGCTGAAATATTTGTAAGTGTGGAATCTGTTATATTTTGTTGTTGTCTTTCCATGAGTTTATCTGGTGATCTATAACTCTTTTGAGGTTGGTGCAATGGAGTTAGTTGAGGTCATTAAGATTGTCTAGCATGAACTCAATTTTCATGTCATTTGGAGTCCTGTAGCATATAGTTTTGCTGCTGTCAATATGCCTTCAGATCGAAAACTGCACTGTCAAAACTGATATTTTCACCAAGTCTGAAACTGTGTGTGAGATGCCATTTTGTGAGTTCTTTTCCTAGTGATTTGTGCTTCCATGCTAGTTGTTATTAGTAGTATGTTGTAGAGAATCTTGACCACTATTGCCTCATGTCTTGTTTGAGCATTTTGGATTTATGTAGCTTGTTGTTCGGGGGTGTAGAAAATGACATGTCGCTGTTTTGGGCAGATTGTAGTGATTTCTTGTTTAGCTTGTAGTTGTTGAACCATTGCTCCGTTTTGATCGTGTCCTACATGAAGCTTGCTTAGAATGTCGTGTAGTTTCATATTATGTTGCTGCCTTCTTGGTTTGGGATGCTTGCGACGGTCATTGCATACATTTTGCATTCATGCCATCATATCTTGCGGTGTTCGTATCTTTTGAACCGTAACTCCATTGGAGATGTTCTCTATGTGTAAATTGATTGGAACGATACGTAGAATCACGTGAACCTATTTACTTTCCATTTAAAAAATATTAAAACATGTTAGTTCAGATCTGGACAGAATTATAAATTAATGTATGGGGTCAGTTCGTAGATGCTATATGTTGTTTCTGACCTCATTTAAAATGGCTAGATAGGTACTTTAATTATGCTGCACATCTTGTCATGTACCTAATCGGGATAGAACTAAATAATTCGTATGTGGAATTTCGTCAACATGCAACTCGTTGCATATTGAACTTCACTTAATGTGTAGTGTTTGATTGTTGTGAATTGTCATGCCATGTCTTGCATATATTCAACTGATCATGCATCATATGTGGATTGCATCTTGTCGTGCATGTGCCGTGGTGAATATCGTGTGTTGATTCTTGTTTCCGGTTTGCTTCGTCTCGATAGAGTTCCGCAAGCGTGTCGGGAAGTGAGGACCTGTTCGACTACATCGGTTTGTCTGCTTCACGGAGTCGTTCTTCTTCCAAGCGGGATCTCATGCAAGATGACCATTTCCCCAGATACCATTACTATCATTGCCACGCTAGTTTTACTGTTTCTGTCGTTATGTCTCGCTGCCTACCACCTATTAAATATCAGCCTCCCAACATTGCCATAAAAACCTTCAACCTGTTCACAACCTAGCAAACCACTGATTGGCTATGTGACTGCTTGCTTAGCCATGTGTTAGCGTTGCTAGTTGGAGGAGCAGTTGCTTCCATGTGATAACATGGGTTCCTTGTTATATCACCCTATTAATGCTAGTTAATTTAATGCACCTATATACTTGGTAAAAGGTGGAAGGGTCGGCCTTTCTAGCCTGGTGTTTTGTTCCACCTTTGCCCCCTTAGTTTCGGCTACCGGTGTTATATTTTATAATTGAGCGCTTCTAACACGATCGGGGTTGTTATGGGGACCCCCTTGATAATTCGTTTTAGATTAAAGTTGGTCTGGCAAGGCCGAACATTGGTACTATATTTGCCCAACATAATAATTCTGTTAATACTGAAAGCATAGGGAGTTAGCGCTACCCGAGGAGTATTTCAACATAATACAGGGAGGGCTAGTGCTGATGGTGCTCGTCCAAAACAGAGCACCGTGCGGGGCCAACCCGGGGCAACTCGAGTGATGTCTATCAGGCCACCGTACGCTTCACTTATCCGTCGTGTCATGAGAACGAGATGCGCGGCTCCTATCGGGATCGTTGACTGATACGTCCATTTTGCATCATGCTTTCATGTTGATATTTATCGCTTTTTGGGCTGTTATTTCACTTCACGGTACAATACTTATGCCTTTTCTCTCTTATTTTGCAAGGTTTACATGAAGAGACAGAACGCCGACAGCTGGAATTCGGGCCTGAAAAAGGAGCAAGTTTGAGATTCCTATTCTGCGCAACTCCAAAAGCCATGAAATTCAACGGAGAATTATTTTGGATTTAATGAAAAATACTCGGCGAAAGAAGTGCCAGAGGTGCGCCACCAGGAGGCCACAAGCCTGCCAGGCCCGACCTACCCCCCTGGCAGGGCCTAGGTGGCTTGTCGGCCCCCTGTTTCCCCTCCGGCGCTGATCTTTTGCTATATGAAGGGTTTCGTTCCAGAAAAATTCAGAAGGAAGCTTTCGGGAGGAGCCGCCACCGCGACGAGGCGGAACTTGAGCAGAACCAATCTAGAGCTCCAGCAGGATGATCCTGCCGGGGAAACTTCCCTCCCGGAGGGGGAAATCGTCGCCATCGTCATCACCAACACTCCTCTCATCGTAGGGGACTCATCACCATCAACATCTTCATCGGCACTATCTCATCTCCAAACCCAAGTTCATCACTTGTAACCAATCTCCGTCTCACGACTCTCATTGGTACTTGTAAGCTTGCTAGTAGTGTTAATTACTCCTTGTAGTTTATGCTAGTTGGATTATTTGGTGAAAGAGTTTATGTTCAAATCCTTGATGCTACTCATTACCTCTCTGGTCATGAATATGATTATGCTTTGTGAGTAATTACTTTTGTTCCTAAGGATATGGGATAAGTCATGCTAATAGTAGTCATGTGAATTTGGTATTCGTTTGATATTTTGATGTGTTGTATGTTGTTTTTCCTCTAGTGGTGTTATGTGAACGTCGACTACATAACACTTCACTATTATTTGGGCCTAGAGGAAGTCATTGGGAAATAGTAAGTAGATGATGGGTTGCTAGAGTGACAGAAGCTTAAACCCTAGTTTATGCGTTGCTTCGTAAGGGGTTGATTTGGATCCACTAGTTTAATGCTATGGTTAGACTTTGTCTTAATTCTTCTTTCGTAGTTGCGAATGCTTGCGAGAGGGGTTAATCATAAGTGGGATTCTTGTCCAAGTAAGGGCAGTACCAAGTGCCGGTCCACCCACATATCAAACTATCAAAGTAACGAACGCGAATCATATGAACATGATGAAAACTAGCATGACAGAAATCCCCGTGTGTCCTCGGGAGCGTTTTTCCTCCTATAAAACTTTGTCCAGGCTTGTCCCTTGCTACAAAAGGGATTGGGCCACTTTGCTGCACTGTTGCTACTTTTGTTACTTGTTGCTTGCTACGAATCACCTCACCATACAATTACTTGTTACCGATAATTTCAGTGCTTGCAGATATTACCTTGTCGAAAACCACTTGTCAGATCCTTCTGCTCCTTGTTGGGTTCGACACTCTTACTTATAGAAAGGACTACGATAGATCCCCTATACTTGTGGGTTATCAAGACTCTTTTCTGGCGCCGTTGCCGGGGAGTGAAGCGCCTTTGGTAAGTGGAACTTGGTAAGGAAACATTCATATAGTGTGCTGAAATTTATTGTCACTTGTCACTATGGAAACTAATCCTTCGAGGGCTTGTTCGGGGGTATCTTCACCTCGAACGGAAGCACAAAGAGTTTCTCCGGAACCTGCTGCACCTACTGAAAATATTTGCTTTGAATTTCCTTCGGGTATGCTTGAGAAACTGCTGGCTAATCCTTTTACAGGAGATGGAACGTCACATCTAGACTTCCATCTAATCTATGTAGATGAAGTTTGTGGTTTATTTAGGCTTGCAGGTTTGCCCGAGGATGAGGTCAAGAAGAAGGTATTTCCTTTATCTTTGAAGGATAAGGCGTTGACATGGTATAGGCTATGTGATGATACTGGATCATGGGACTACAATCGGTTGAAATTGGAATTTCATCAAAAGTTTTATCCTATGCATTTAGTACATCGTGATCGGAATTATATTTATAATTTTTGGCCTCGTGACAGAGAAAGAATCGCTCAAGCTTGGGGGAGGCTTAAATCAATGTTATATTCATGCCCCAAGCATGAGCTCTCGAGAGAAATTATCATTCAGAACTTCTATGCTCGGCTTTCTCATGATGATTGCACCATGCTTGGCACTTCTTGTACCGGTTCTTTTATGAAGAGAGATATTGACTTCAAATGGAATTTACTGGAGAGAATTAAACGCAACTCTGAAGATTGGGAGCTTGAAGAAGGTAAGGAGTCAGGTATGAATTTGCAGTTTGATTGTCCGTTGTTGAAACAAATACTTTTTGTGACTTTAGCGCTAAGTATGGACTTGACTCTGAGATAGTAGCTTCATTGTGTGAATAATTTGCTGCTCATGTTGATCTCCCCAAAGTTAAGTGGTTTAAATATCATCCTCCTTTAGAAGTCAATGTAGTTAAACCCAATCTAGTTGAAGAATGAGTCATTGCCTATAATGATCCTGTTGTTCCCAGTGCTTATATTGAGAAACCACCTTTCCCTGTTAGGATAAAGGATAATTCTAAAGCTTCAACTGTGATACGTAGAGGATACATTAGAACACCTACACCCCCTGAGCAAATTAGAGTTGAACCTAGCATTGCTATTATCAAAGATCTTCTGTCCGACGATGTTCACGGACATAATATTCACTTCCGTGAAGATGCTGCTAGAATTGCTAAACCTCACGCTAGAGACAAACATAGGCCTGTTGTTGGCACGCCTGTTGTTTCTATTAAGATAGGAGAACATTGTTATCATGGTTTATGTGACGTGGGTGCTAGTGTTAGTGCAATACCTCAATCCTTATATGATGAAATCAAAGATGAGATTGCACCTATTGAGATAGAGCCTATTGATGTCACGATTCAACTTGCCACCAGAGATACTATCGGCCTTGTGGGAATTGTTAGGGATGTTGAAGTCTTGTGTGGTAAAACGAAGTATCCTGCTGATTTCCTCGTTCCTGCTACCACCCAAGATAGCTTTTGTCCCATCATATTTGACAGAACCTTCCTCAATACCGTCAATGCTCATATTTACTGTGAGAAGCAGACTGTCACTTTTGGTTTTGAAGGTGTGTCACATGAGTTCAATTTCTCCAAGTTTGGTAGACAACCTCATGAAAAGGAGTTGCCTAGTAAGGATGAAACTATTGCCTTAGCCTCTATTGCCGGGCCTCCTACTAATCCCTTAAAGCAATACTAGCTTGAGCATGAAAATGATATGCATATGGATGAAAGGGATGAGATAGATAGAGTTGTCTTAGAACAATATCCTATCCTTAAGAATAATCTGCCTGTTGAACTACTTGGGGATCCACCCCTGCGAAAGGGTGATCCTGTGTTCGAGCTTAAACAATTGCCTGATACTCTTAAGTATGCTTATCTTGATGAAAAAGAGATATATTCTGTAATAATTAGTGCTAGCCTCTCAGAGCATGAAGAAAAGAAATTACTAAAAACTCCGAGGAAGCACCGTACTGCTATTGGATATACTCTTGATGATCTTAAGGGCATTAGTCCCACTCTATGCCAGCACAAGATTAAAACTGATCCTGATTCCAAACCAGTTGATGATCATCAAAGGAGATTAAATCCTAAGATGAAAGAGGTAGTAAGAAAAGAAATACTAAAGCTCCTGGAGGAAGGTATTATCTATCCTGTTGCTCATAGTGATTGGGTGAGTCCGGTGCATTGCGTCCCTAAGAAGGGAGGCATTACCGTTGTCCCTAATGATAAGGATGAATTGATCCCACAGAGAATTATTACTGGCTATAGGATGGTGATCGATTTTAGAAAATTGAATAAAGCCACTAGGAAAGATCATTACCCTTTGCCTTTTATTGACCAAATGCTAGAAAGACTGTCTAAACACACACACTTCTGCTTTCTAGACGGTTATTCTGGTTTCTCCCAAATACCAGTTGCACAATATGATTAGGAGAAAACCACTTTCACCTGCCACCTTTCAAAGATGTATGATGGCTATATTCTCTGACTTTTGTGAAAAGATTGTTGAGGTTTTCATGGATGACTTCTCCATTTACGGGTCTTGTTTTGATGATTGCCTCAGCAACCTTGATCGAGTCTTGCAGAGATGTAAGGACACCAATTTTGTCTTGAATTGGGAGAAGTGCCACTTTATGGTTAATGAAGGCATCATCTTACGACATAAAATTTCTGAAAGAGGTATTAAAGTCGATAAGGCTAAGGTTGATGCAATCGAGAAAATGCCATACCCCACAGATATCAAAGGTATAAGAAATTTCCTTGGTCATGATGGTTTCTATAGAAGGTTCATTCAAGACTTCTGTAAGATTTCTAGGCCTCTTACCAATATCTTGCAAAAGGATATTCCTTTTGTTTTTGGCAAAGATTGTGAGGAAGCCTTCGAAATACTTAAGAAGGCTTTGATAAGTGCACCTATTGTTCAACCACCTGATTTGAACTTACCTTTTGAAATTATGTGTGATGCTAGCGATTATGCTGTTGGTGTTGTTCTAGGTCAAAGAGTTGATAAGAAGTTGAATGTTATTCACTATGCTAGTAAAACTCTAGACAGTGCCCAAAGAAACTATGCTACTACGGAAAAGGAGTTTTTAGCTGTCGTGTTTGCATGTGAAAATTTCAGGTCTTACATAGTTGATTCCAAAAGTCACTATTCACACTGACCACGCTGCTATTAAGTACCTCATGGAGAAGAAAGACGCTAAACCTAGACTTATTAGATGGGTTCTCTTGCTACAAGAATTTGATTTGCACGTTATCGATAGGAAGGGTGCTGATAACCCTATAACAGATAACTTGTCTAGGTTGGAGAACGTTCTTTATGACCCGCAACCTATTGATGATAGCTTTCCCGATGAGCAACTGAATGTCATCAATGCTTCACATAGTGCACAGTGGTATGCCGATAATGCAAACTATATCGTTGCCAAATATATACCACTTAGTGTCACGTACCAGCAAAAGAAGAAATTCTTCTTTCACTTGAGATATTACTTTTGGGATGATCCTCACCTTTATAAGGAAGGAGTAGATGGTGTTATTATACGTTGTGTACCTGAACATGAACAGGGACAGATCCTACAGAAGTGTCACTCCGAGGCCTTTGGAGGACACCATGTGGGAGATAGAACTGCACACAAGGTATTGCAATCAGGTTTCTATTGGCCCACTCTCTTCAAGGATGCCCGTAAGTTTGTCTTGTCTTGTGATGAATGTCAAAGAATAGGTAATATCGGTAAACGTCAGGAAATGCCTATGAACTATTAACTTTGATTATATGGGACCTTTTCCATAATCCAATGGATACACTCATATCCTAGTTGGTGTTGATTACGTCACTAAGTGGGTATAAGCTATCCCCACTAGTAGTGTTGATCACAACACCTCTATCAGGATGCTTAAGGAAGTTATCTTCCCTAGATTTGGAGTCCCTAGATATCTAATGACCGACGGTGGTTCACATTTCATTCGTGGTGCTTTCTGTAAAACGCTTGCTAAGTACGATGTCAACCATAGAATTGTGTCTACCTATCACCCTCATTCTAGTGGTCAAGTAGAGCTAAGCAATAGAGAGATTAAAATGATTCTGCAAAAGACTGTCAACATGTCTAGAAAGAATTGGTCTAAGAAGCTCGATGATGCACTTTGGGCTTATAGAACTGCCTATAAGAATCCCATGGGCATGTCTACGTACAAAATGGTGTACGGTAAAGCATGTCATCTACCTCTTGAGCTAGAGCATAAAGCTTATTGGGCAGTCAAAGAGCTCAACTTTGATTTCAAACTTGCTGGTGAGAAGAGGTTATTTGACATTAGCTCTCTTGATGAATGGATAACTCAGGCATATAAAAATGCCAAGTTGTTCAAAGAAAAGGTAAAGAGGTGGCATGATAAGAGGATACAAAAGCATGAGTTCGATGTAGGTGATTATGTCTTGCTATATAATTCTCGTTTAAGATTCTTTGCAGGCAAGCTTCCCTCTAAATGGGAAGGTCCCTATATTGTTGAGGAAGTATATCGTTCCGGTGCTATCAAGATCAACAACACGAAAGGTAATTGTCCAAGAGTTGTAAATGGGCAGAGAATCAAGCATTACATCTCAGGTACTACCATAAATGTTGAAAGCAACATTATCAATACCATAACTCCGGAGGAGTACATAAGGTATATTTATCAGCCTGTTTCAGACTCCGAAAATGAAGAGGTATGTGACTCGGTAAGTAAACCGACTCCAAAACTTTTCCCATAGAAATTTCCTCCGTTTTGGAGTATTTGAAAAAATAGAAAAATTTAAAGTAGTCCGGAAAGTGCACGAGGAGGCGACACGCCTGCTAGGCCCGGCCTACCCCCTGGTCGGGCCTGGGTGGCTTGTGGCCTCCTCGTGCGCCTCCCGAACTCTGTTTTCGTGTGGAGTACTCCTTCTGGTCTGGAAAAAATCATTATATATTCTCTCGAAAGGTCTGACCCTCGTATCACGCAGATTTCCTCTGTTTTCGTTTCGAGCCTGTTTTGTGCCACAGAATTAGGGCAAGATGTCTTCTCAAGATTCAGAGGGGGAGAGCTATGTGGCAGATTACCTTGCTAACCGCAAGGTCTATGGGGACTTGGATCCTTATGGCTGGACCACTCATGAGGAAGAAGATTATGATCCCAAGGGGAGGGAACAAACATGTTTCGATGAAGAGGAGGCTCCTCTACCTCAACCTGGACACACGCATGTGGAGTTCGAAAAGTCGATCCTCCCTGACTCAAGGAAGAAGCCTAAGACTTTGTTTATCCCTTCTCGTTTCTTGCAGGAGAGTAAACAGGAATTATGCCAAAGGGTGTTGAAGCTTGAAGAGGAAAATGCTGATTTGAGGGAGCGGAATTTTATGATCAAGTGGAAATTAAACAAGCTCAAGAATTCTACAACAACTCCACCACCATCACCTCCAAAGGAATACAACTGAGCATGGGTATGGGTAATCCCCTTGGCTTGTGCCAAGTTTGGGGGAGTTGCCACAGTATCATATCACCATCATATCTTTTGCCTTTACCTTTGTTTTAGTTTGTTCCTTTTCAGTTTTCTCTTTCTCTAGGAGAATAAAGGTCTTAGTGTTTTAGGCTTGAGTTTTTCTTTGTGTCACCCCTTGATGTATTCGAGCTCGTGAGCCATATAATAAAGAGTGTCTTAGTTGAAGGGCTTTGCCTCTTGCCATGATCAAAAGATTGAGAAAGGACAGAAGCATGAAAGCTATGGGAAGTGATGGCTATACATATAAAAAGAATGATGATTGAAACTTGTTGAGGGTATACAAACGTAGACCTTGGTCATTGTTGCAATTAATAGGAAGTGATAAAGAAGGATAGGTTCACATATTAATATCTCATCTTTGACACCATCTATGATTGTGAACACTCACTACACTATTACATGCCTAGAAGTAGATGTTGGACAAGGAAGACAACATAATTAATTGTGTTTGCTTGGTTCTAAACAATTTTATATGATTAGATAACCCTTAGCATGTGACGATCGCTTCCACCTCATATTAGCCAAAACTCCCACACCAAGTAGAGATACTACTTGTGCATCCATAAAACTTCAACCCAGTTTTGCCATGTGTGTCCACCATACCTACCTATGGATTGAATAAGATCCCTCAAGTAAGTTTTCATTGGTGCAAGCAATAAAAATTGCTCCCTAATATGTATGATCTATTAGTGTGTGGAAAATAAGCTTTGTACGAACCTGTGATGAGGAAGACATAAAAGCGACAGACTGCATAATAAAGTTCTTTATCACAGGAGGCAATATAAAGTGACGTTCCTTCACACTAAGGGGACACACATCCAAACCTCAAAAGCGCATGACAACATCTGCTTCCCTCTGCGAAGGGCCTATCTTGTACCTTTACTTTTTGCCCTTGAAAGAGTCATGGTGATCTTCACCAATTCCTTGTTTCGCCTTTATCTTGGCCAATGTCATATGCTAGGGAAAGAATTCTATATTCATATGTCATCTTGGAGGTAAGTATTCATGAATTATTATTGTTGACATTACCCTTGAGGTATGCAGTTGGGAGGCAAAACTATAAGCCCCTATCTTTCTCTGTGTCTAGCTGAAACTTTGATCTCATGAGTACCACGTGAGTTGTGGCAATTGTAGAGAACGAAAACATGATTGAGTATGTGGATTTGCTTTACAAGCTCTTATTTGACTCTTTCTGATGTTGTGATAAATTGCAATTGCTTTAATGACTATAGGCTATCGGTTGTTACTTCTCGGTAAGGTTCTTGATCCATAGTTTACTTTGTGAAGGAATTGTCACTTTAGCATGAGAGATTATATGTTGGTATTGCTGTTCTAATCATGATAATGGTGCCTGCATGTTCGTATCTTGTTTTGTCGACACCTCTCTCCCTAAACAGGTGGTCATGTTTATTGATCTAGGCTTTCGCTTAAGGACAAGCGAGGTCTAAGCTTGGGTGAGTTGATACGTCCATTTTTCATCATGCTTTCATGTTGATATTTATCGCTTTTTGGGCTGTTATTTCACTTCACGGTACAATACTTATGCCTTTTCTCTCTTATTTTGCAAGGTTTACATGAAGAGAGAGAACGCCGACAGCTGGAATTCGGGCCTGAAAAAGGAGCAAGTTTGAGATTCCTATTCTGCGCAACTCCAAAAGCCATGAAAATCAATGGGGAATTATTTTGGATTTAATGAAAAATACTGGGCGAAAGAAGTGCCAGAGGTGCGCCACCAGGAGGCCACAAGCCTGCCAGGCCCGACCTACCCCCCCGGGGCCTAGGTGGCTTGTCGGCCCCCTGTTTCCCCTCCGGTGCTGATCTTTTGCTATATGAAGGGTTTCGTTCCATAAAAATTCAGAAGGAAGCTTTCGGGAGGAACCACCGCCGCCACGAGGCGGAACTTGAGAAGAACCAATCTAGTGCTCCGGTAGGACGATCTTGCCGGGGAAACTTCCCTCTTGGAGGGGGAAATCGTCGCCATCGTCATTACCAACACTCCTCTCATCGGAGGGGACTCATCACCATCAACATCTTCATCGGCACCATCTCATCTCCAAACCCTATTTCATCACTTGTAACCAATCTCCATCTCACGACTCCGATTGGTACTTGAAGGTTGCTAGCAGTGTTAATTACTCCTTGTAGTTGATGCTAGTTGGATTATTTGGTAGATGAGTTTATGTTCAGATTCTTGAGGCTACTCATTACCTCTCTGGTCATGAATGTGATTATGCTTTGTGAGTAGTTACTTTTGTTCCCGTGTACATGAGATAAGTCATGCTAATAGTAGTCATGTGAATTTGGTATTCGTTCGATATTTTGACGTGTTGTATGTTGTTTTGCCTCTAGTGGTGTTATGTGAACGTCGACTACATAACACTTCACCATTATTTGGGCCTAGAGGAAGGCATTGGGAAGTAGTAAGTAGATGATGGGTTGCTAGAGTGACACAAGCTTAAACCCTAGTTTATGCGTTGCTTTCTAAGGGGCTGATTTGGATCCACTAGTTTAATGCTATGGTTATAGTATGTCTAAATTCTTCTTTCGTAGTTACGGATGCTTGCGACATGGGCTAATAATAAGTGGGATGCTTGTCCAAGTAAGGGCAGTGCCCAAGCGCCGGTCCACCCACATATCAAACTATCAAAGTAACGAACGCGAATCATATGAACATGATGAAAACTAGCATGACAGAAATTCCCGTTTGTCGTCGGGAGCGTTTTTCCTCCTATAAGACTTTGTCCAGGCTTGTCCCTTGCTACAATAGGGATTGGGCCACTTTTCTGCACCGTTGCTACTTTTGTTACTTGTTGCTTGCTACGAATCACCTCACCATACAATTACTTGTTACCGATAATTTCAGTGCTTGCAGATATTACCTTGCTGAAAACCACTTGTCAGATCCTTCTGCTCCTCGTTGGGTTCGACACTCTTACTTATCGAAAGGACTACGATAGATACCCTATACTTGTGGGTCATCATTGACACGTCGGGCGGCCTTGCTGGATTAGTTTTAGCTTTTACGAAATATATTGTACATCGGGATTCCGATGAAACTTTGAGTAATCTCAGAGTTGAGGTTTTCCACTAAGGAGTCCGACGAGATCGCGAGTTTCGTGATCGAGGATTTCTATGCGGCTTGTGGTAATTTGTGATGGACTAGTTGGAGCACCCGTGCAGGGTTAAATCTTTCGGAAAGTCGTGCCCACGGTGATGTGGCAACTTGGAAACTTTGTTTAACATCCGGTTCTAGATAACTTGAAGTAAGCTTAACTAAAACTTGACCACTGAGTGCGTAACCGTGACTGTCTCTTTCGTGAGCTCCTTCCCGATCGAGGACACAGTGGGGTTATGTGTGACGTAAGTAGGTGTTCAGGATCATTCATTTGATCATCAGTAGTTCATGTCCGCTATGCGTAGATCATTTCCCCTCTTTATTCTTGTACTCGTAAGTTAGCCACTATATAAATGCTTAGTCGCTTGCTGCAGCCTCACCAATTAACCATACCTCGCCTATTAAGCTTTGCTAGTCTTGATATCTTTGGAAATGAGATTGATGTGTCCCTTGTGGCTCACAGATTACTACAACACCAGTTGCAGGTACATGTAAGGTGATTAATACGTGAGCGCGATGATTGTTCATTTGGAGTTGCTTCTTCTTCTTCTTCTTCATCGATCTAGGATGGGTTCCAGGCCGACAGCCTGGGATAGCAAGGATGGACGTCGCTCTTTTTCCGTTTGTTTTCGTCCGTAGTCGGACCCTACTCTTCTTCGTGATATTTATGTATTGTACTGATGTGACTCTGATGTAGCTTGTGGCGAGTGTAAGCCAACTCTTTATACTCTTCTCTTCAGTACATGTACTTGTAATGATACACTTTCTTGCGGAACGACGAGATGCGCTTCTATCCCTGTCGAGGCCTTCGTGCCAAACTAAGGATAGGATCGCATCTTGGGCGTTACACACATCCCCTAGTCTCATGTTTCTGGCACTCAAGCTAGACATCGAGGGTCCCGAACCCACAATCATGCATAACGCTCCCTCTTGGAGTTACGATCTACTACTTGTCCAAAGCAATAAAAAGCAACGGAGAACATGCAATAATCACTAAGGAACATAATATAAAAGGATAATCAAATATATAACTCATAACAATCTAAACATAATCTCATAATCCATCGGATCCCAACAAACCAAGCATAACAAAAGCAAGAGAATTACGTAGATGCCTTGATCATGTAGGGAAACTCACAAGGACTAACCATTCAAGCACAAGATTGGAGAGAATAAATCACATAGCTACTGGCCATGGACTCATGGTCCAAGGGAAAATACTCACGACACATCCCGGAAGCGTCCATGGTGATGGATAAGCTCCTGGAGGTCAATCCTCTCTCCGGCAGGGTGCTAGGAAGAGGTTTCCTGAAGCTCTCGATCTCGGAAGGGCTGCGGCGGCGGAACGATGGATAAATTCACGATTCTAGAAAGTCTGCGAGGGTTTCCTCACGGAAGTCTAAATATAGGCCAAAGGAGGGCACCAGAGGAGGTGGGACCCACCCATGCGACCTCCTCGTGCGGCCTAGGGCCTCGCCGCGCTAGCAGGCCGCCTTGGAGGCCCCTGGCCCCCTCTCACCCTCCTTCGGTGATCCCGAAGCTTGTGTTTCGCTGATTTTTTTATATATTTTTCTGGATTTTTTCGGGCTTCGGAAAATTGGGTAAAAGCCCCTGCGAAATAGACATCAGCAGACAGAAACTGGCACTAGGTGCACTGAGTTAGTAGGTTAGTCCAAATATGTGTAAAATGATATAAAACTATAGCAAAACATATAACAATGTCACCCAAAAGATCATGGAACAAGTAGAAATTACAGATACGTTTGGGACGTATCACTTATGTGCTCCTCTATCTGATTCATGTGCATTATGTTACTCGCATCTACAATCCACATTGTAGAACTCCTCTTCACCACTAGAAAATTTCATAGAATAGAGAACGAAGAATTTTTTTTGATCTGATATCCCGCTACACGCATCTCGGTGATACCGAGTTGATAAAATCGGTTCCATCGATTAATTTTTAGGGTTACTCAAAAGCACTTCGGTGAGATTGAGTAGTTATTTTTGGTTACACCGAAAAGGCTGCCCAAGTGTGTGTTAATGCAAGTGGTCAGTCTCAATGACTCCGAAAAATTCAACCCGGTGCTACCGAAATCATTTTGTAGTAGACCATACCCAAAGTTTCTAAGTTCAAATTTCGAAAAATTCTGCAATTTTGTCAGGCTTATCTTTTCCAGCTCTTATATATCTTTTCATAGGGTCAGCCAGTCTATATGTCAGCTTGTCTGCTTGGTTTGCAAGATGTCCGGTTCTGATGACATCCAGAACAATTTAAGTGAGCCCCATGTTGAGTCTAATTCATGCAGTAGTCCTGAGTGGACCCCTTGTGAGCCAGGTACCCCCAGCTCCCATAGCTTGCCCAAGGCTACCAAAAGGACGAGAAGAAAGCTAAATTCTGATGAAGAACATTCAGATTTTGTTCTTGTAGAGTCTACTCCCCAGAAGGAGAAAGAGAAGCCTGTTGTTAAGAGAACTGTCGGGAAGGAGTACTCCAACCCTTCTGACATGAGAGCTCCGGAGTTTGCAAGGCAAATGATGGCACTGACCCTTGAGACACCTCCTAAGAATTGAGTTGTGAAGAAAGTCAGGAAGAGAACTATTCATTTCATTGGTAGACAAACTTCCGTGTATGAAGACCCGAGCAGAAACTACTGCTGCCGAGGAAGAGGATGAGGAAATACCAGCTAATGCCCCTCCCAAGAAGAAGAAGAAGACGAAGCTTATGGGAGATGCTATGAAGCCTTTTGTTCCAAAGTCTTCAGCTCCAAAGAAGCCTGTAGGTCCTAAGAGGACTATAAAGGACATACCAGTAGCTGCTAAAGAGAAAGGCACTGCTTCCAGAGCCTTTTCTGTAGAGGAAGATGTTGAGAATGCACCTATTCTCTTGAAGTTAAGGCCTCATTTTCCACTTCACAGTGAGGCTCATCCAATAGCTAAAGACATGAACAAAAGAAGAGATGCAGGGTTGAGGAAGTGGAGATCTATTGATCTCTATGCTATGAGGAGAAGGACTACAATTGATCCCAGGTTTCATACAAGAGAACAACAAGACTTCTATGAGACAGTTCTGTATGACAAATGTCCAGCAGTTAGTGACATGAGATAAGTAGACTGAAATTACATCAAAGCTAATGAAGATTTCTTTCCTCATGTGGGAGAGAACTTCAATCTTGTTGACATTGAAGATTTTGTTGGCACAGAGATGACTGCTTAGAATAATGAAATGATTAGGAAATGATATTCAACAATTTATTTCTATTCAGATGGCACAATTGTCTGGATGGCTGATGGCCATAAATATGAAGCCACAATTGAACAATGGGATCCTATCGTTGGTGCTCCAAAGTCACGAGCACAGGACTTGGATGTGTATTCATAACCTAATAAGAATCACAACTCCATGTCCAATATGTACAAGCCAGTGCCAGGTGACTACGTGCCATCTCACAAGCTTGGGTTTGTGTATTTCTTGCAAGCTGGAATAACCACTACCAACACTATCTTGAGGCCCAAATCAGGTGATGAAAAAATGAATAGAGTCTATTCCATCAATATGCTGCTTCATTTAGACACCCACACTCGCTTCAAAGTCATGGATTTGATTGATGTGGCTATCAGGAGAACTTCTGCAGATTAGAAGAGATCTTGCAGATATGCACCATACATTCAGATGCTCATCAATGCCAAGATTGGGAAGCATGCATATCAGCTTGATCCTCCTCATTTGCCACTTCAGCTAGAGTTTGAGGATAATGAAGTTCTGATGGATAACACTCATTCAAGCTCAGCGAAATCTAGAGAGGCTGCAGAGGTAGCAGCTGCAGAGGCCGCTAAGAATGCTCCAGCTCCACCACCCCAGCTAAAAACCAGAGATGAACAGATGCCGTTCTTGGTCAGCACCATCCGAGGGATGGAGAAGAATATATCTGAGATTCTGCTAAACCAGAAGAGCCTAGATAGGATCGTGGAAACAAAGTTCCATGACCTGGATGTGAAGGTTATGGAGTTGACCACCATAGTTAAGCAGCTCCAGTGTGAAGTTGACTAAGTGGAGATTCCACGCTCAGATGATAAAGATGATGATGATGATGATTCACCTCTTTGTACTACCACACGTTTCTCGACCCAGACCTGGTCAGCAGTTGCCAGTACCAGAAGATAGACCGTCTTCATCATCTCAAGCTTCAGCTCTTTCTCCATGACCTCCAGTGTCTACGCCTCCAGCGCCTGCTCTAGCGACATTAGCCGAAGCCTTCGGCGGTGCTCTCTTGTCTAATCCAACATATGCTACTTGAGGAGATTATGCCCAGAGAGACACTTAAATTAGACCTTGGACCGTTTTGGTACTTGTTGCCAAAGGAGGAGAAGTGTATAGATCAATAGGGCTTTGAGAGAGGGAGAGCTTTTGACTTTATTTGATCTCATTTGGTTTTCAAAACTTTATTTGGTCTTTTGGATGACTTCATCGTTTAGATGTGTTCGATCATACGCTTTGATTCTTCGATGCTACCACGTTATTACCTTTGAGATATCTACATCATGATCATCCACTTGTTTTTGGTGCTATGTGCATTGCTAGTTCTTTCTTATCTTTTATGCGCTCCACCAAGTTGTATGTGACATGGAAGAGTAACCCACATTCCTAATCGATTGTGCATTTGCATTCAAACACAAATTTAAAATAATGCACAAATTTAGGGGGAGCTCTTGCTTTTCACATACCTCTCAAAGAGTCGATGCTAATCATTGTTTATATCTTTTGTCGAAGCTTTGTCCCATACGTTCTCATCAATTACCAAAAATGGGGAGATTAAAAGCATAATTGCTCCCTAAGTTGGTTTTGCTAATTAATCACAACATATTCATTATTGGACTAATGAATTTATGCAAGTAGATTTTAGAAAAGTTCAAAGTTGCTTTGGCTATAGGATAGTGTGTAGATGCCCGTTTTATGAAGGAAGGAATAGGATTAGCTAAAGATTCAAGTAAGAAGACTCTTCATTTTACACTTTGTGAGAAATCACATTCGAGTCCATCGGAAACCAATACTGTTAAAAGGGGATGGGGTATTATGATGAATTGGTTCCTCAAGTTCTTAGAGATAGGCACAAAAAATACTCAACCACTCTTCCACAAAATATATCTGTCCCTAGCAAAATATGGAAAATCGGTGCAACAAACATTTCTCACTCGGCCATACCGATTTTACACTTAGACTGGTCCTATGCCAAACCCACCATCTCGGTACAACCAACATTCCTATCGGTGCCTTCAAGTTTGGGTGACCAACTTTCTGTTAAGCTCATTTCAAGTTTCGTAAATTCAGAGTTTGAAGTCGGTCTCACCGAGTTTGGAAATCCAGTCTAGGTCATCGTATCGGTACCACCAAGATTCATATGTCGGTTCCACCGAGATTCAAAAGTTTCTACCTTTCGAGCAAGTTAATACCACCGAGTTTGTAACTTCGGTATCACTGAGTTGGTCAATTATGGTGTAACAGTTGTATTCTGGGGTTTGCCTATATATACTCCTCCACCTACCTCTCATTCATAGAGGAAGCACTCAGAAAACATTTACACTTGACACATCCATTTTTCTAAGAGAGCGCCACCTACTCATGTGTTGTGATCAAGAGATTCCATTCCTACGATTTGAACCTTGATTTCTTCCCCCCCCTCAAGTTGCTTTCCAGAAGATCAATCACTCCTACCCATGCCAAATCTGAGAGATAGTGATTGAGTTTTGAGGATACTATCTTTAGAAGCACACGAGCAAGGAGTTCATCGTTCTACCACATCTATTACCTTTTGGAGGGTGGTGCCTCCTAGATTGGTTAGGTGTCGCTTGGGAGCCTCCTACTTCGTGTTGTGTAGTTGAAAAAAAAATGTTTGTAAGGGCAAGGAGATCACCTACTTCGTGAAGATCTACCGTGAGTGAGGCTAGTCCTGTGTAGACGGAAGCCGTGGTGGATTAGACAAGGCCGATTCTTCATGGACCCCTTGTGGATGGAGACCTCCATGGATTCTCGCAGTCATTACCCTCCGTGGGTTGAAGTCTCCACTAACATGGACGTACGATAGCGCCTCGTACCGGAACCATGCCAAAAATCACCGTGTCAACTTTTGAGTTTGATCTCCCTACCTTACCGTCTATTTACACTTGCATGTTTTAATTTCTGCTACAATACTCTTAGATATGCATGTGTAGGGTGTACTTAACTAGTCATAGTTGTTAAAACTAGCCCACACTAAAATTTGGGAAAAGGCTAAGTTTTTTATCATGTCAAGTAGTCTAATCAACCCCCTCGAGACATACTTTCGATCTTACAAATGGTATGAGAGCTTTGGTATCCATTACATTGGTTTCACAACCTAGGAGAGTATGGCGTCCAGTGAGGGTAATTATCATCATAGAGGTCCATAATTTGATGCCACTAATTTTGCTAGTTGGAAGCATAAAATGAAAATGCATATTCTTGGTCATAATCCTGTAGTTTGGGCTATTGTTCGTGTTAGTGTGCAAGGTGATTTCTTCGGAGAAGGAAAAGAATCAGATCGTGATCCCACATGAGAAGAATTGAAGATGCTGCAATTCAATGCTCAAGCTTGTGACATCCTATTCAACAATTTGTGTCCTGAAGAATTCAAAAACATCTGTCGCCTTGAGAATGCAAAGGAAATTGGGGTACTTTGACTGATATGCAGGATGGTACCGATTCTGTCAGATAATCTAAGTTGGATGTGCTTCAAAGTCAGCTTGACAAGTTCAAGTTGAAGGATGGTGAAGGAGTCGTTAAGATGTACTCTAAGCTAGCTCTCATCACAAATGAGATTACCAGCTTAGGAAGCGAAGAGATGACCGACATATTCAGCATCAAGAAGATACTTAGAACTTCGGATGGAAGATAGGACACCGTGTGCACATTAATCCAAATCATGCCCATCTACAAAGATCTCAAGACTACTGAAGTCATTGGAAGGATTGTTACGCATGAAATGTCTCTCAAAGACAAGATGAGTTGCACAACATGTCCGGCGGTGCTTACCAAGCTTCAGCCGATGCTCGCGCTACTTCGAGTGACAACATTGTTACGAATGAAGAGATCGACCTCATGGTCAGAAAGTTCAACAAGTTCTACAAGAGTAGAGGCAAAGAGAGAATCTCAAGCTCAAGATATGATGAGAAGCGTTCGTCTAGTTGTGACCGAAACTGCTACAACTGTGGAAAGCCCGGTCACATTTAAAATGAGTGCTCGGCTCCCCACAAACGAAGAGAAGGGTTACCCAGAAGAAGAAGCTCAAGCGATGAGTCACCTCGCCAAGAGAGAAGGCGTAGAGAAGATCATTATGACCTAAGACACTCCCGGAGAGGCAAAGAATCATAGAAGAAGGACAATTCACTACAGGAATATGAGACTTTGCCATCTGCCATGGATGACGGCAAAGGGGGGAACCCCGGACGACAAAGGCTTTGCCGTCCGTCAGCTGAGGAAACTAGACGGCAAAAAAAATATCCGGTGAAGAGGTTATTTGCCATTTGCTTTTAGCAGGCGAACGACAAAGAATCTTTGCCAAGGGGGGGGGGGGGGGGCAGACGGCAAATAAAATGGGACGACAGATCCGCAAACGCTTCCGTTAAGTTCTAACAGCAGGCTACTAGGCCCACTTGTTTTTTGTCGTCTGCCCTCCCCCTTTGCCGTATGCCCTCCACTCTTTGTCGTTAGCCATGTTTGAGGCCGACGCCAAAGGGGGGCACCCAGCCCTTTTCTCCCTCCACCTTTGCCGTCAGCCCCTCCCCCCTTTGCCGTCAGCCATGTTTGAGGTCGACGCCAAAGGGGGGCACCCAGCCCTTTTCTCCCTCCACCTTTGCCGTCAGCCCCTCCCCCCTTTGCCGTCAGCCATGTTTGAGGCCGATGGCAAAGGGGGCACTCCCAACGTGTTTTAGCCCAGGCTGTGGAGCCTTTGCCGTCTGCTGCAAGCCCTTTGCCGTTGGTGGGCGGACGGCAAAGGCTCAAAACAGCCCCTATTTATTTTGTTTTGTATTATATCCATCAATATTCACAATAATCAGGATATATATATATATATATTTGACAATAATTTTTTTTCTGTACTCATAACCATATTAAAATAACTTTCATCCATAATACATACATATTATTCAAGTTGCATCCGCACCAAACCATATATTACACCAGTTTCCTTCATGCATACAAAGTTTCATATATATCCATATACTACAATAGTTTCAATCCAAGCTTTCGTGAAGCCAAGGTAGAAGAAACCATATTCAAGCATTCCATCAATATAATCCAAGCTTCCCGTGAAGTGAATGTAATATGCAAAATGGCAAATAAGAAAGTTAGAAGAAGAAGACTAGATGAAGAAGAGAAGTATATGTTATTTCAGAGAGAACTTAGCTAAGTATAGGCCATTTAATAGCTAAGTTAGGTGGAATAGGTCATCTTGGAGCTACATAGCCTTATTATGTCATTTAGGAGAGAAATTAGCTAAGTATAGGTCATTCTAGAGCTAACTTGGATAAAATATGTCATTTTGTAGCCAACTATGATTATGAAGCCATTTTGAGCTTATTATGTCATTTTGGAGCTAAATTAGTCATTTTAATGAGCTAACCAAGGTTCTATGATGTTTTACCTAACTAAGTTAAATTATGTCATTTTGGAGGATAATTAGCTAAGTATGTCTTGGTTGGGGGAAAATAAGCTACGTAGAAGAAGAAAGAGAAGAAGCAAGAAGAGAAGAAGAAGGAGAAGAAAAAGAAGAAGAAGAAGAAGGAGGAGGAGGAGGAGAAGGAGAAGGAGAAGGAAGAGGAGAAGAAGAAGAAAAGAAGAACGAGAAGAAGAAGGTGAAGAAGGGGGAGAAGGAGCTTCCCTCCTCCTTCTTCTCCTTCTTCTTCCTCCTTCTCCCTTTTCTTCTCTTCTTCTTCTTCTTCCTTCTTTTCATTTTTCCTCTTTCTTCTCCTCTTGTCCTCTTCTTCGAGCTAAATTAGCTAATTATGCCTTTTTGGAGCTAATTATGTCATTTTGGAGGATAATTAGGTAAGTATGGGTAATTTTTTATTAAATATGCCATTTTTGAGGTAACTAAGCTAATTATGTCACTTAGGTGGAAGCCAAGCTAAGTATAGGCCATTCTAGAGCTAACTTGGGTAAAATATGTCATTTTGGAGCCAACTATGATTATTAAGGCATTTTGGAGCTAGCTAACTAATTTTAGGCTATTTAATAGCTGATTGTTAGCTAAGTATGTCTTTTTGGAGCTATATGGGCTAATTATGTCATTTTAGAGGAAATCAAGGTAGGTATATAATATTCATGAGCTAACCAAGGTTCTTATGCCATTTTGAGCTTATCATGTTATTTTGGAGCCAAATTAGTCATTTTGATGAGCTAACCAAGGTTCTTATGATGTTTTTACCTAACTAGGCTAATTATGTCATTTTGGAGGATAATTAGCTAAGTATGTCTATGCTGGGGAAAATAAGTTACGTAGAAGAAGAAAGAGAAGAAGCAAGAAGAGAAGAAGAAGGTGAAGAAAAAGAAGAAGAAGAAGGAGGAGGAGGAGGAGAAGGAGAAGGAAGAGGAGAAGAAGAAAAGAAGAAGGAAAAGAAGGAGGAGGGCTCCTTCTCCTTCTCATCCTTCTCCTTCTTCTTCTCTTCTTCTTCTTCTTCCTTCTTTTCATTTTTCCTATTTCTTCTCCTCTTGTCCTCTTCTTCGAGCTAAATTAGCTAATTATGCCTTTTTGGAGCTAATTATGTCATTTTGGAGGATAATTAGGTAAGTATAGGTCATTTTTTTATTAAATAGGCCATTTTCGAGCTAACTAAGCTAATTATGTCATTAGGTGGAAGCCAAGCTAAGTATAGGCCATTCTAGAGCTAACTTGGGTAAAGTATGTCATTTTGGAGCCAATTTTGATTATTAAGGCATTTTCGAGGTAAAATGGCTAATTATGTCATTTAGGTGGAAGCCAAGCTAAGTATATAATATTCATGAGCTAACCAAGGTTCTTATGTGCCGGTCAAAAAAAAACCAAGGTTCTTATGCCATTTTGAGCTTATTATTTCATTTTGGAGCTAAATTAGACATGTGAATGAGCTAACCAAGGTTCTTATGATGTTTTTACCTAACTAAGCTAATTATGTCATTTTGGAGGATAATTAGCTAAGTATGTCTTTGTTGGATTAGTCTAAGCTACGTAGAAGAAGAAAGAGAAGAAGCAAGAAGAGAAGAAGAAGCAGAGGAAAAGAAGAAGAAGAAGAATGAGGAGGAGGAGGAGAAGGAGAAGGAGAAGGAGAAGGAAGAGGAGAAGAAGAAGAAAAGAAGAAGGAGAAGAAGAAGGAGAAGAAGGAGAAGGTGCTTCTCTCCTCCTTCTTCTCCTTTTTGTTCCTCCTTCTCCTTCTCGTTCTTCTTCTCTTCTTCTTCTCTTCTTCTTCTTCTTCCTCGAGGTCAGACTCAGAGAATGCATTGACCTTCTTGTACGAGGTAGTATGGGCCATCGCATACAGGTCGTACATCTGTGGCACCTCCATATTATTGTGACGCGTCTAAAAGAGAGAGAGAGAGGAAAATTGTATTAGTAAAGGTCTCAAGATAGCATTAAGAAATAATTGCATGAGGCATGAAGAAAACCACATACCCAGTTCTCGCCAAATTGGATTAAGTTGATGCTCCCTTGATGGTGTGGCACACCAACCATTTTGCCCCGCCTCACCTCGGCGTTGTTGTGGCTGGCCTCCCACGTTTCGGAGCACCACTGATCCACCAAGGCCTCCCAACAATCCATCTTATCCACACACCATCTCGGGGGCACCTAAGTTAATAAAGAGAAATTTGAGCGCGTAAGAACCAAATCAAGGAAACTAATTACGAAGCCTTAATAGTATGTAATTACCTTCATGTAATGCTCCTTCTCCATCTTAGAATCGCGACACTTCGCCTTGTCCTTCCTAATACGCCGCGAGGCATAGTAGTCTCGAACAACCTGCACCGGAGCCTCGTGCCGAAAGTTTTGAACTAGGCGGCGACATTCGGTTTCGATAACCTTTGCCACGTCTTCCTCGTATCCCTCCTCACACCTATAGTAGGTCTGCAAATGAGACAACACCGATTAGTACAATAACTAGCTATGGTTGATTTTATAATTGTGTAAAGGAGAAATTACCCAGAACTGTCGGATCACCATGTCGGCCCCGTGTGGCACAAAACACCGTCGATCTCCACCTCCGGCGGGGCCGGGGCACTCAAGTAGTGCTCCCAGGTCATTCCTACCTCTCGCTCCCGACCGGGAAACATAACAAACCCCGAGAAGTTTTGACGGCAAAGCACACCAAGGACGCTGTTGGGCTTGCGGACACCCTTGGCAACAATCCAACCCCTGCAGTATGACAAATTAAAGCCAAAACATTAGATATTTGAGAAAACGTGAAGGCAAAAGGTTAAATAAGATTAAATTAACTTACTTGTTCCCATTTGGCTTAATAGACCACCTCTGCTCGCGGGTCGCCGGCACGAGCGTGAGCCCCGAACTACCACGCTAGTAGACGGTAGCCTCCTCACCCAGCTCCTCGTTGCTATCAGCATGGTCACTTTGCTCAGGCTGACCCAGATCAGCCCAGGTATCGCACTGAGTCTCTAGGGACGTACCCACAACCCTACTTTGCTACGGAGTCGCCTGGAACGAAGCCTCTGGGACACGAGTTTCGTGGGTCGAAGGCTCATCGACCTAAGGCTCGTCGACTGGAGGCTCGTGAAACGGAGACCATGTGGCATCCAGCTCAGACGAATCCACCCTAGAAGTCCTGTGCTCAGGTGAATCAACTTGGGGTGGCGGCGAGGAAGGCGTGGCAGCCACCGCCCTACCTCTCCCGCGGCCACGTGTACCTTTAGTACAACATAAATACCAACATGAGTAATAAAATGTTTATAAATACCAACATGACTACAACATAAATACCAACATGAGTAGAACATAAATACCAACATGAGTAATACCTTTAGTACCTCTCGACTTCGCGGGGGGTCGACCAACTCTCACGGGGGCCGCGAGAGTCGAAGAAGCAGCCACTCCATGCAGAGTAGAGAGCAACGCTCTCCGAAGAGGCGAGGCAGGACTGGAAGGAGCCGCGGAGTGCTTTCAACCCGCATCAGTAACCTCTTCTTCTTCCGTTTCTTCCTGTTCGGGCTCACGGGTTAAGACGGATTCACTGTCGCTGTCTACTTCAATGTTGTGGGGTGAAGTAGAGCGGTTCTTGAAACGTTTTATAGACATACGTGTTTCTTGGAAGAATTCTCCTTCATATGTGTCTGGATTAATGTGAGGTTCGTAATCCTCTTCGTCGAGGATAGGTGGTCTAAAATGTGCTGGCACTCCATAAACGACATCCCAACCTTTCAGATTTGGATCAGTTTGGCAGGCCCACGGTAGATAGAAAACTTGTGTCGCTTGTTGAGCCGTAATATAGACATCGGGAACATCTAAGTGGGTGTTTTGGTTGATTTCGACTCGTCCTATATGTTCATGAGTCGTTCTAGTCTCCCTCGGCTCAAACCAATAACATTTGAAGACTACGACGGTCGATGGGTTTTCACCATAGAATAGAAGTTCATTAATTTCTTCAACTCTTCCATAATACTCGGTGCCTCCTTCGCCGATAGTAGAGACATAAAAATTGGTAGTCTTTAGGTCGGGCATAGATAGCTCTTTGCCAAGGGTACGAAAGTGATACCCGTTGATGTTGTAATTTTCAAATGAACGGACCTTATAGTCAAAACCATTAGCGACTTGTCTCAACTCGGCGTTCATAGACTCTGCATCAGCCTACAAGTTTAATACGAAAGAATGGATGCATTATCCGCAAATTATACCAAGAAATCAAATGGCCCATTAATGGGAATTAATTACCCTTTGTTTGAACCAAGAGATGAAACCAGGATAGTCACATCCATGCTTTGTGAGAAGCACGTACTCTTCGACGAAATCCTTTTCGATGACCGATCCATCCGAGAATTCGGCGATGTATCGACTATATCAAATATCCGGGAATAAGAGTAGTTGAAAGGAATTAGAAGTTGCGGAACAATAATTTACCGAGAACTTACTCGATGTACGGCCGCACTTCTGTTAGGTTGGTGAAGATATACAATGAAATGGTCTGCTATTCTTCGACATCCAACGATTTCCCTTTCGAAGAACCGGATGGTGCACGCTTCCCTTTGAATAGGCTGAGGTTGGATCGACCTTTTTTGGATCGCCATCATTGTACCGAGGCTTCAGGTTATGCAAATGATGATTTTTGGCTTCATAGTCTGCTGTCACGAAGTTTGCCGCCTCCTTAGTAATGAATGCCTCGGCCATTGGTGCTTCAATTCTACGTTTATTTTTACACTTAGCTTGAAACGTCTTGTGCATCCTCTCAGTTGAGTAGCACCATCGATTTTGAATGCCCCCCCCAATCTTGCATCGATCGGGAGATGCAAAATCAAATGCCGCATTGGAATAAAGAAGCCCGGTGCAAAGATCTTTTCTAATTTGCAGATCAACTCCGCCGTCAACTCTTCCATTTCATCTAGCACGCCAGACGACAGTTCTTTCACACAAAGAGAACAAAATAAATAGCTCAGCTCTGCTAGTACTAGCCATTCATCCTCAGGGATAAAGCCATGCAACATCACCGGCATTACCCGCTCAATCCATATGTGCCAATCATGACTCTTGAGACCAAATATTTTCAATTTCTCAAGACTCACTCCCCTCTTTAGATTCGCAGCATACCCATTGGGGAACATCAATCGCATTTTCACCCACAATAGCATTTCCGTGATAGCTGGCCATTCAAGATTGAACCATGCCTTTGGCTTCGTTATGCTTTGCTTTCCTTTCCGTTGTCGAAGGTTTTGTAACGGTCTATCACATAGAGCCTCCAGGTTGTTTCTAGCCTTAGGATTATCTTTTGACTTCCCCTCTATACCGAACAATGTACCAAAAATGGTCTCCGCAATATTCTTTTCAGTGTGCATCACATCGATGTCGTGTGGGCAAAGGAGGTCTTTGAAGTAAGGGAGATCCCATAAGCATGACATGTGAGTCCAGGCGAATTCTGTATTATACCCTTTGAAGTATCCTGGACGCAAAGGATCAGGCTCGAGAGCATTTAACTAATCAAGGTTTGTTGGCCTGTCAACGCAGCTGGTGCAGTGTTTTTGACAACTCTACCTTTGATGAAATTCTTCTTGTCTTTTCTGAACTTATGGTCAGGATCCAGGAAATGCATGTCGAAGCAAGAAAACTTGCGACCAGCCTGCAGCCAACGGAACTGAAGAGCTGCCTTGCATGTGCTGCACGGGAACCTTCCATGCACATACCAGCCAGCGAATAGCGCAAAGGCCGGATAATCATGTGTCGAGTACATGTACCACACATGCATTTTGAAATTTGTTTTGGTAGCAGCGTCGTAGGTCTTGATCCCATTATCCCAGGATTCTTGCAACTCATCCTTAAGCGGCTGCATGTACACATTCATATTCTTCCCCAGATAGTTGGGTCCTGGAATTATCAACGTCAGGAAAATGTTCTTTCTTTTAATAATCTCTCCTGGTGGGAAATTGAGTGAAATGAAAAATACAGGCCAACAACTGTATTGTGCTGCCGTCATACCGTACACATTGAACCCATCAGTGAAGATAGCAACTCTAGGATGCCTTGGATCTTCCAATTTACCTTATGTAATGCATTGAAGTGCCTCCATGCAAAACCATCGGAAGTGTGTACCGGCATCTTGTTCCCATCTGCATCTAGTTCGGTTATTTTGCCCAATTTGTGCCATGTCATATGTCTGGCCGTCTCTTCGACCATGAAAATATGTTGAAGTCTTGGTGTGTTTGGCAGATACCAAAGAACACTAATGGGGATTTTGGTCCGATTCTTTTCACCCATACCGTTGTCTACCACAATATACCTGGAAGAATTACAAATGGGGCAATAGTTCAAGGCCGCATACTCAAGCCTAAATAAGGCACAACTATTCTCACAGGCATGTATCTTCTCATAGGGCATCTTAAGTACACGGAGGATTTTCTCTGCCTGGTATAGGTTTGCAGGCAGTACATGGCTGTTGGGTAGAAAGCGTGCAAATATCGTCATCATCCCGTCATAGCATTCTCTGCCTAGGTTGAATTGAGCCTTCAGAGCCATTACTTGCGCGATGGCATCTAGCTGACAAAGCTCAGTCTTCTCGTGGATATGACGTTTTGAAGACTCCAACATTTCATAGATGGCCTTTGCAGATTCCTCCATCTCATCGTCCGAATCCCGAGCATCATCAAAGTCTTGCACCATGTCTTCGATCCCGGTACCATGCTCGTCGGTGCGACGACAAATCACCTCAGCTCTGGCACGTTGGTCAGACTCACCATGAAAAGTCCACACCGTATAATTAGGTGTAAAACCCAACTTCTGCAGGTGTTTACCTGTTGGAAATATGCCCTAGAGGCAATAATAAAGTGGTTATTATCATATTTCCTTGTTCATGATAATCGTCTATTGTTCATGATATAATTGTATTAACAGGAACCAATAATACATGTGTGAATAAATAGATCACAATGTGTCCCTAGCAAGCCTCTAGTTGGCTAGCTCGTTGATCAACAGATGATCATGGTTTCCTGATCATGGGCATTAGATGTCATTGATAACAGGATCACATCATTGGGAGAATGATGTGATGGGCAAGACCCAATCCTAAGCGTAGCACTAGATCGTAGTGTTCGTATGCTAAAGCTTTTCTAATGTCAAGTGTCTTTTCCTTCGACCGTGAGATTGTGCAACTCCCGTATACCGTAGGAGTGCTTCGGGTGTATCAAACGTCACAACGTAACTGGGTGACTATAAAGGTGCACTACGGGTACCTCTGAAAGTGTATGTTGGGTTGGCACGAATCGAGATCGGGATTTGTCACTCCGTGTGACGGAGAGGTATCTCTGGGCCCACTCGGTAGAACATCATCATGAGCTCAATGTGACTAAGGAGTTAGTCACACGATGACGTGCTACGGAACGAGTAAAGAGAATTAGAGGTAACGAGATTGAACAAGGTATAGGTATACCGACGATCAAATCTCGGGCAAGTTCTATACCGACAAACAAAGGGAATTGTATACGGGATTGATTAAATCCTTGACATCGTGGTTCATCCGATGATATCATCGTGGAACGTGTGGGAGCCACCATGGGTGTCCAGATCCCGCTGATGGTTATTGGCCGAAGAGCGTCTCGGTGATGTCTACATGCTTCCCGAACCCGTAGGGTCTACACACTTAAGGTTCGATAACGCTAGGGTTATAGGGAAATGTTATACGAGGTTACCGAAAGTTGTTCGGAGTCCCGGATGAGATCCCGGACGCCACGAGGAGCTCCGGAATGATCCGGAGGTAAAGATTGATATATAGGATGGATGGTTTTGGACACCAGAAATGTTTCGGGCGTCACCGGTAGCGTACCGGGACCACCGGGACCACCTGAAATGGTCCCGGGGGTCCACCGGGAGGGGCCACCAGACCCAAGAGGTAGCATGGGCCAAAAGGGGGAGGGCAACCAGCCCAAAGTGGGCTGGTGTGCCTCGCACAAGAGGCCCAAGGCGCAGGAGGGAGATAAGTGGAGGAACCCTAGGCGCTGGTGGGCCTAAGGCCCACCTAAGTGGTGCGCCACCCCCTCCCCCTGCCCTAGCCACCGCACCTCCCATCTTGGGGGGCTACCGCACCACCTAGGGGGGAAACCCTAGGGGTGTAACCCCTCCCCTCCTCCTATAAATACCTAGGGGTTTGGGCTGTTTTGGACACCGTTTCCTTCTCCCTTCGGCGCAGCCCTGCTCCCTTCCTTCCTCTTCCTCCCATGGTGCTTGGCGAAGCCCTGCCGGGAGACCTCATCTCTCCATCGACACCATGCCGTCGTGCTGCCGGAGAGCTTCCCCTACCTCTCCCTCCTCCTTTTTGGATCAAGGTGCGGGAGACGTCACCGGGCTGCACGTGTGTTGAACGCGGAGGTGCCGTGGTTCGGCACTAGATCGGAATCACACCGTGATCTGAATCGCCATGAGTACGAGTCCATCAACCGTGTTCTAGAAACGCTTCCGCTTAGCGATCTTCAAAGGTATGAAGATGCACTCACCCCTCTCTTGTTGCTGGTCTCTCCATAGGAAGATCTGAATAAGCGTAGGAATTTTTTTGAATTTATGCTACGTTACCCAACAGTGGCATCCGAGTCAGGTTTTCTATGCGTAGATTCTATGCACGAGTAGAACACAAAAGGTTGTGGGCGATGATTTGTCAATTGCTTGCCACTACTAGTCTTATTCTTTTCCGGCAGTATTGTGGGATGAAGCGGCCCGGACCGACCTTACACGTAAGCTTACGTGAGACTGGTTCCACCGACACACATGCACGCCGTGCATAAAGTTGGCTAGCGAGTGTCTGTCTCTCCTACTCTAGTCGGATTGGATTTGATGAAAAGGGTCCTTATGAAGGGTAAATAGCTTTGGCATATCATCGCTGTGGCTGTCACGTAGGTAAGAAAGCGTTCTTGCTAGAAACCCAAATCAGCAACGTAAAACTTGCAACAACAATTAGAGGACGTCTAACTAGTTTTTGCAGGGTTTGACATGTGATGTGATATGGCCGAAGTTGTGAAGTTGCATGTATGATGTATGAGATTATCATGTTATTGTAATAGGTTTCACGACTTGCATGTCGATGAGTATGACAACCGGCAGGAGCCATAGGAGCTGTCTTTATTTATTGTATGAGATGCAACGCCATGTGCTGACTACTTTTACTTCATTGCTAACGGTTAGCTATAGTAGTAGTGATAGTAGTAGTTGGTGTGACAACTTCACAGAGACACGATGATGGACATCATGATGATGGAGATCATGGTGTCACGCCGGAGACAATGATGATCATGCGATGCCTGAAGATGGAGATCAAAAGAGCAAAGATGATAATAGCCATATCATGTCACTATATGATTGCATTGTGATGTCTATCATGTTTTTCATCTTATTGCTTAGAACGACGGTAGCATAATAAGATGATCCCTCTTAAAATTTCGAGAACGTATTCCCCTAACTGTTCACCGTTGTGAAGGATCATTATCTCAAAGTACCACGTGATGATCGAGTGTGATAGATTCTAACGTTCGCATACAACGGGTGTAAGCCAGATTTACACACGCAAAACACCTAGGTTGACTCGACGAGCTTAGCATGTACAAACATGACCTCGAATACAAGAGACCGAAAGGTAATCCTTCCATAGTCACCCCGGTGACCTTCGTCACCAAAGCGTCACGACAGTTTCCTCAATTTCGAGCTCTTTCGTGCAAGCTGTTTTCTCGCAGCAATCCATGCCTTTCTTGTTTGTGGCTGTTGAGTCACAATCAAAAGGAAGAAAGAAGACTTTTCTAAGCGGCATCGTCCTGATTCAAGCTATTGATCAACCTTCACTTTCACTTCCCGAAGGGCGTTCGAACATGAGTCGTATGGTTGAATACGATCAGCATGAAGTTGCTCACCATGATGACTAGTCCGTCTCACGTGATGATCGGACACGGGTTATTCAACGTGGATCATGTATCACTTAGATGACTGAAGGGATGTCGATTTAAGTGGGAGTTCATACTTAGTTCTATTAAATGAACTTAATTATCATGAACTTAGTCTAAAAGTTGTCTTTATAAATATTGTAGATGGCCAACGTCAACCTCAATTTCAATGCATTCCTAGAGAAAAACAAGCTGAAAGATGATGGTAGTAACTATGCGGACTGGGATCGCAACTTGAAGCTCATGCTTGAAGTAGCTAAAAAGGCTTATTTCCTTGATGCGTCGCTAGGTGACCCTCTCGCTCCCGCAGTGGCCCAGGATATTCTGAACGTCTGGAAAATGCGGAGTGATGACTACTCTCTGGTTAGGTATGGCATGCTATACAGTTTGGAAACGGGGCCCCAAAGGCATTTTGAGCAACACGGTGCATATGAGATGTTCCAAGAGCTAAAACTGGTTTTTCAAGATCATGCATGTGTCGAGAGATATCAAGTCTCCAACAAGTTCTTTAGCTGTAAGATGGAGGAGAACGGTTCTGTCGGTGAGCACATACTCAAAATGTCTGGGTTACACGGTCGTCTGACTACACTTGGAGTCGAACTTTCGGATGATGCTATAATTGACAAAATCCTCTAGTCTCTCCCACAAAGCTACAAAGGTTTTGTGCTGAACTACAACATGCAAGGGATGGAGAAGACCATTCCCGAGTTGTACTCGATGCTCAAGTCTGGAGAAGTAGAAATCAAGAAAGAGCATCAAGTGTTGATGGTCAACAAGACCACCAGCTTCAAGAAGGGCAAGGGTAAGAAGAACTTCAAGAAAGATGGGAAAGCCGTTGCCGCGCCCGGTAAGCCAGATGCCGGAAAGAAGAAAATGAATGGACCCAAGCCTGAGACTGAGTGCTTCTATTGCAAGGGAAAAGGTCACTGGAAGCGGAACTGCCCCAAGTACTTAGCGGACAAGAAGGCCGGCAACGTTAAAGGTATATGTGATATACATGTTATTGATGTGTACCTTACCAGCGCTCGTAGTAGCTCCTGGGTATTTGATATCGGTGTTGTTGCTCATATTTGCAACTTAAAGCAGGAACTGCGGAATAAGCGGAGACTGGCCAAGGACGAGGTGACGATGCGCGTCGGGAATGGCTCCAAGGTCGATGTGATCGCCGACGGCACGCTACCTCTTCATCTACCGTTGGGATTAGTTTTAAACCTTAATAATTTTTATTTAGTACCAGTTTTGAGCATGAATATTGTATCAGGGTCTTTCGTAATGCGAGACGGCTACTCATTTAAGTCATAGAATAATGGTTGTTCTATTTATATGAGTGATATGTTTTATGGTAATGGTCCACTTGTGAATGGTTTATTGTTGATGAATCTCGATCGTGATGTTACACATATTCATAGTATGAGAACCAAAAGATGTAAAGTTGATAATGATAGTCCCACATACTTGTGGCACTGCCTCCTTGGTCATATCGGTGTTAAGCGCATGAACAAGCTCCATACTGATGGACTATTAGAGTCTCTTGACTTTGAATCATTTGACACATGCAAACCGTGCCTCATGGGCAAGATGACTAAGACTCCATTCTCAGGAATAATGGAGAGAGCAACCGACTTATTCGAAATAATACACACCGATGTGTGTGGTCCAATGAACGTTGAAGCTCGCGATGGCTACCGTTATGTTCTCACTCTCACCGATGATTTGAGTAGGTATGGGTATATCTACTTGATGAAGCACAAGTCTGAGACGTTTGAAAAGTTCAAGGAATTTAAGAGTGAGGTTGAGAATCAACGTGACAGAAAAATTAAGTGTCTACGATGTGACCGTGGGGGAGAATATTTGAGTCACGAGTTTGGCACACACCTAAGGAAGTGTGGAATCGTTTCACAACTGACGCCGCCTGGCACACCGCAATGCAACGGAGTGTTTGAACGTCGTAATCGCACTTTATTAGATATGGTACGATCTATGATGTCTCTTATCGACTTATCGCTATCATTTTGGGGATACGCATTAGAAACCGCAGCATTCACTTTAAATAGGGCACCGTCTACATCTGTTGAGACGACACCGTACGAACTCTGGTTTGGCAAAAAACCTAAGTTGTCGTTTCTTAAAGTTTGGGGCTGCGATGCTTATGTGAAGAAACTTCAACCAGAGAAGCTCGAACCCAAAGCGGAGAAATGCGTATTCATAGGATCCCTAAGGAAACTGTTGGGTATACCTTCTATCTTAGATCCGAAGGTAAAACCTTTGTTGCCAAGAACGGATCCTTTCTGGAGAAAGAGTTTCTCTCGAAAGAAGTAAGTGGGAGGAAAGTAGAACTTTATGAGGTAATTACACCCCCTCTCGAACCGGAAAGTGGCGCAGCGCGGGAAATTGTTCCTGTGGCGCCTACACCAACTGAAGAGGAAGTTAATGGTAATGATCATGAAGCTTCGGATCAAGTTACTACTGAACTGCGACGGTCCACAAGGGCACGCTCCGCACCAGAGTGGTACGGCAACCATGTGATGGAAATCATGTTGTTAGACAACGGTGAACCTTTGAACTATGAAGAAGCAATGGCGGGCGTGGATTCCAACAAATGGCTTGAGGCTATGAAATTCGAGCTAGGATCCATGTATGAGAACAAAGTATGGACATTGGTGGACTTGCCCGATGACCGGCGAGCCATAGAAAATAAATGGATCGTCAAGAAGAAGACTGATGCAAACGGTAATGTGATCGTTTATAAAGCTCGACTTGTCGCAAAGGGTTTTCAACAAATTCAAGGAATTGACTACAAAGAGACTTCCTCTCCCGTAGCGAAGCTGAAGTCAGTCCGAATCATGTTAGCAATTGTCGCTTTTCATGATTATGAAATTTGGCAAATGGACGTCAAAGCAGCGTTCCTTAACGGGAACCTTAAGGAAGAGTTGTATATGATGCAACCAGAAGGTTTTGTCGAACCTAAGGGAGCTAACAAAGTGTGCAAGCTCCAACGCTCCATCTATGGGCTGGTGCAAGCATCTCGGAGTTGGAACATTCACTTTAATGAGGTGATTAAAGCGTTTGGGTTCATACAGGTTTATGGAGAAGCCTGTTTGTACAAGAAAGTGAGTGGGAGCTCTGTAGCTTTCCTCGTACTGTATGTGGATGACATATTATTGATGGGGAATAACATAGAGATGTTGGAGAGCATAAAGGCCTATTTGAACAAGAGTTTTTCAATGAAGGACCTTGGAGAAGCTGCATACATATTAGGCATCAAGATGTATAGAGATAGATTGAGACGCCTCATAGGTCTTTCGCAAAGTACATACCTTGATAAGATATTGAAGAAGTTCAATATGGAAAACTCAAAGAAGGGGTTCTTTCCAGTTTTGCAAGGTATAAGATTGAGTAAGAGTCAGTCACCGACCACGACAGCAGATAGAGAGAAGATGAGTATTGTCCCCTACGCTTCAGCCGTAGGCTCTCTAATGTATGCCATGCTGTGTACCAGACCTGATATAAACCTTGCCTTAAGTTTGGTAGGGAGGTACCAAAGTGATCCCGGTATGGAACACTGGATAGCGGTCAAGAATATCCTTAAGTACCTGAAGAGGACTAAGGAGATGTTTCTCGTTTGTGGAGGTGATGAAGAGCTCGTTGTAAAGGGTTAAGACGATCCTACCTTCGACACAGATCCAGATGACTCTAAGTCACATACCGGATACGTGTTTGTTTTGAATGGTGGGGCAGTGAGCTGGTGCAGCAGCAAGCAAGAAGTCGTGGCAGCATCTACATGTGAAGCGGAGTACATAGCTGCTTCAGAAGCGGCTCATGAAGGAATTTGGATGAAGGAGCTCATCACCGACCTTGGAGTGGTTCCAAGCGTGTCAGGTCCAATGACACTCTTCTGTGGTAACACTGGGGCCATTGCCATAGCCAAAGAGCCGAAGTTCACCGGAAGACCAAGCACATCAAACGCCGCTACAAATCCATCCAGGGCCATGTCCAGAGTGGAGTGATAGATATTTGTAAAGTACACACGGATCTGAATATTGCAGACCCGTTGAATAAACCTCTTCCTCGTGCAAAACATGATCAACACCATAATGCTATGGGTGTTTGATACATCACAATGTAACTAGATTATTGACTCTAGTGCAAGTGGGAGACTGTTGGAAATATGCCCTAGAGGCAATAATAAAGTGGTTATTATCATATTTCCTTGTTCATGATAATTGTCTATTGTTCGTGCTATAATTGTATTAACAGGAACCAATAATACATGTGTGAATAAATAGATCACAATGTGTCCCTAGCAAGCCTCCAGTTGGCTAGCTCGTTGATCAATAGATGATCATGATTTCCTGATCATGGGAATTAGATGTCATTGATAACGGGATCACATCATTGGGAGAATGATGTGATGGACAAGACCCAATCCTAAGCGTAGCACTAGATCGTATTGTTCGTATGCTAAAGCTTTTCAAATGTCAAGTGTCTTTTCCTTCGACCGTGAGATTGTGCAACTCCCTGATACCGTAGCAGTGCTTTGGGTCTATCAAACGTCACAATGTAACTAGGTGACTATAAAGGTGCACTACGGGTACCTCTGAAAGTGTATGTTGGGTTGGCACGAATCGAGATCGGGATTTGTCACTCCGTGTGACGGAGAGGTATCTCTGGGCCCACTCGGTAGAACATCATCATGGGCTCAATGTGACTAAGGAGTTAGTCACATGATGACGTGCTACAGAACGAGTAAAGAGACTTATCGGTAACGAGATTGAACAAGATATAGGTATACCAACGATCGAATCTCGGGCAAGTTCTATACCGACAGATAAAGGGAATTGTATACGGGATTGATTGAATCCTTGACATCGTGGTTCACCTGATGAGATCATCGTGGAACGTGTGGGAGCCACCATGGGTATCCATATCCCGCTGATGGTTATTGGCCGGAGAGCGTCTGGGTCATGTCTGCGTGCTTCCCGAACCCGTAGGGTCTACACACTTAAGGTTCGATGACGCTAGGGTTATAGGGAAATGTTATACGAGTTTATCGAAAGTTGTTCGGAGTCCCAGATGAGATCCAAACGTCACGAGGAGCTCCAGAATGGTCCACAGGTAAAGATTGATATATAGGATGGATGGTTTTGGACACCGGAAATGTTTCGGGCATCACCGGTAGCATACCGGGACCCCCGAGACCACCGGAAATGGTCCCGGGGGTCCACCTGGAGGGGCCACCAGGCCCAAGAGGTAGCATGGGCCAAAAGGTGGAGGGCAACCAGCCCAAAGTGGGCTGGTGCGCCTCCCACAAGAGGCCCAAGGCGCGGGAGGGAGAGAAGGGGGGGAAACCCTAGGCGCTGGTGGGCCTAAGGCCCACCTAAAGGGTGCGCCACCCCCTCCCCCTGGCCTAGCCGCCGCACCTCCCATCTGGGGGCTGCCGTACCACCTAGGGGGGAAACCCTAGGGGTGGCACCCCTCCCCTCCTCCTATAAATACCTAGGGGTCTGGGGCTGTTTTGGACATCGTTTTATTCTCCCTTGGGCATAGCCCTGCTCCCCTCCTACCTCCTCCTCCCACTGTGCTTGGCGAAGCCCTGCTGGGAGACCTCGTCTCTCCATCGATACCACGTCGTCGTGCTGCCGGAGAGCTTCCCCAACCTCTCCCTCCTTTCTGGATCAAGGTACGAGAGACGTCACCGGGCTGCACGTGTGTTGAACGCGAAGGTGCCATGGTTCGGCACTAGATCGGAATCACACCGCGATCTGAATCACCGTGAGTACGACTCCATCAACCGCGTTCTAGCAACGCTTCCGCTTAGTGATCTTCAAAGGTATGAACATGCACTCACCCCTCTCTCGTTGATGGTCTCTCCATAGGAAGATCTGAATAAGCGTAGGAATTTTTTTTAATTTATGCTACGTTACCCAACATTACCCATTTCAAATTCTGTCTGCTTTTTCCAGTTGCCGTAGTTAGGACAGGGGCACCATGTTATTGCTGGCCATTTGCAAATGCGGCTCTCACAAACCCCTCGTTTTTGTTAACCATTTATTAGTCATGTCTTTCTGACTAGGGTGACCAGTGTACATCCAAGCACGATCACTGATGTTGCCTAGCTAACTATGGGCAAACAAGAAATAAATATATAATTCATCATCTTTATTCATCCGCTAATCAAGTTTGTCAGTTTTATTACGTCCATGGAACCTACACGCTAATAGGTAAAGATAGGTTCTAATCCCACCCGAGTATGTGTAGATTGGGTTCGTTTTCCCATGCTCTGCTCCAGATGCGACGCAGAATTTTGGCAGCACCTCCCCGCTTTTCTCCTGATACACGTCTCAGCAATAAGCAGAGAGGATGTGTACCCAAAGAACAACAGGGAGACACTGATGAAATTCTGCATTGGATCCGGAGCACAGCATACGGGAAAACGAACCCAATCTACACATACTCGGGCTGTCCATGGTTAACATTGGACAATTCGAAAGGATGGCGGATATAAATATGCAAAGACATGGATATTTACAGATGTCCCCCTATCGAACAGGAGACGCATATTGGTCACGCATACTGGTCACGCATACTCATGATTGAAGAAACTTATAGCTAGCAAGTTCCATCGGTACGAAGACCAGAACAGAGCAAATTAAGGGGGTAGGAGAAGAGGTCATTTGTGCTCACCAACAAACGCAGGGGCGGAGCTCGTCCAATGTAGGTGGAGGTCGTCGAACAACTGCACATTGAAATTCACCCGATCAACACAAATATGATGTTTTTATAATTAACATAATCGGAAAATATGTGACCTAACTCATAATTTACAAAACTATGACCCCGTCGGCCTCTAGAAGGCCGAAAAGCACCTTCTCGTTCAACAGTAGGCAGAAGAGGTGTCGGGGATCAGGGCTTAGTGGCGTCGAGGGTCCGTGGTGTCGGGTGTCAGTGGCGTCGGGGGTCGGGGGATAGTTGCATTCGTGGTCGGGGGTCGGTGTCGTTGGGGGTCGAGGGTCATTGGCGTCGGGGGTCGGGGTCTTTTCGGTCAACAAGAGGCCTTAGAGGTGTTGGGGATGGGGGGTTGGGGGTTAGTGGCGTCGTGGGTCGGGGGTAGGGGGTCGGGGTCGGGGGTCGAGGGTTAGTGGCATCGGGGGTCGGGGGTCGAGGGTCAGTGCTGTCGGGCGTCGGGGGTCGGGGGTCGAGGGTCAGTGGCGTCGGGAATCGAGGGTCAGTGGCGTCGGGCGTGGGGGGTCGGGGTTTAGTGGAGTCGGGGGTCGTGGGTCAGTGGTGTCAGGCGTCGGGGATCGGAAGTCGGATGTGTGTGGCGTCGGGGGTCGGGGTAGAGGGTCGGGGGTTGGTGGCGTCGGGCATCGGGGGTCGTGGGTCGGGGGTCGGGGATCGGTGTCCTCTTCTTTCTTCTTCTCCTCTCTCCTCTTTTTCTTCTTTTTCTTCTTCTTCTTCTTCTTCTTGAAAATCTTATTATTATTATTATTATTATTATTATTATTATTATTATTATTATTATTATTTCTCCTCCTCCTCCTCTTCTTCTTCTTTCTTTTCTCTTTCTCCTCCTCTCCTCTTTCTTCTTCTTCTTCTTCTTCTTCTTCTTCTTCTTATTTTCTTCTAATTTTTTCTTCTCTTAATTTCTTCTAAGTTTTTTCTTTTCTATGTATTTTTTTCTTTTCTATCTACTTTTTTCTACCTAATAAACAGAAAACAGGAAATAAAGAAAAAAAACTAACTATCTAATTTAACAGAAAATATGGAAAGAAATAACTATCTAATTTAAAAAAAAGAAAATAAACTACCTAAATAAACTATCTAATTTAAAAGAGAAAACAGGAAATAAAGGAAAAAAGGAATAAAAAAACTCACCTGCACGGGCATTGGGCGTGGACAGGGCGTCGGCAGGGTCGTCGGGTGGGGGCAGGGTGTCGGCTGCGGCAGGGTCGGGGGCAGGGCGGTGGGTGCAGCGGGGTGGGGGCTGACACAGGGCATAGAGGAGGAGGGGGTGCGAGGGGAGGGGCAGCATGATGGTGGAGGACAGGCAACGTGGTGGTGGAGGAGAGGGGGGCTGGGCGGCGCAGGTGTGGCCGACGGCGGGGTGGTGGTGGATCCGGGGGTGGGTGAGGGGTGGGGGTGGCACAGGATTGGCCGACGGCGGGGTGAGGGGAGGGGGCGGTGTAGGGGCCGATGAGGGGAGGGGGCGCCGCCGGGGGCGGGTGAGGGGAGGAGGCGGCGCAGGAGTGAACGGCGGCGGGGGAGTGGTTGGCGCAGGAGTGGCAGGCGTGTGGGGGGAAGAGAGAGACTAGGGGAGAGAGTGGGGGCAGTGTGTGTGGGGGGGGGGGGCGTTATAGGCACATCCCCTTTGTCGTGTGCCCCCGGATGGTAAATAGGCCGACGACAAAGAGCTCGTCTGTTGGACCTGCCAAGGCCCACGGTCTAGTGGGACCCATCTTGCCCCTTTGTCGTCTGCCCTAGGGCTCTTTACCGTCCGCTGGTAGACGACAAAGGTCTGGCCAATGGCGAATAGTTTATTTGCCATCAGCGAGACCTTTACGGTCTGCTTTAGGCTAGCTGACGGCAACAAGTTTCTTTGCCAACAGCCAGCACACGACAAAGAACTGGATTCCAGTACTGATTACACCAAGAGAAGTTCAAGAAGAAGACATCAATCTCATGTGGATGAATGGGTTTCTGGATCCGAGTGTGACAACCAATCCAAGAGAAGCTATCACTCCAACTCGGATTACAGTTAAGATGAAGGTGTTGCTGGCATTGCACTTGTTTCCTCCAACTCCTACGACATATTTGATTCACCCAATGAAGGTATGATGACCCACAAGTATAGGGGATCAATCGTAGTCCTTTCTATAAGTAAGAGTGTCAAACCCAACGAGGAGCAGAAGGATTTGACAAGTGGTTTTCAGCAAGGTAAAATCTGCAAGCACTGAAATTGTCGGTACCAAGTGATTGTGTGGTGAGATGATTCGTAGAAAGGAACAAGTAACAAGAGTAGCAACGGTGCAGCAAAGTGGCCCAATCCCTTTTGTAGCAAGGGACAAGCATGGACAAAGTACTATAGGAGGAAAAACACTCCCGAGGACACACGGGAATTTCTGTCATGCTACTTTTAATCATGTTCATATGATTCGCTTTCGTTACTTTGATAGTTTGATATGTAGGTGGACCGGCGCTTGGGTACTGCCCTTACTTGGACAAGCATCCCACTTATGATTAACCCCTCTCGCAAGCATTCGCAACTACGAAAGAATAATTAAGACAAAGTCTAACCCTAGCATTAAACTAGTGGACCCAAATCAACCCCTTACGAAGCAACGCATATACTAGGGTTTAAGCTTGTGTCACTCTAGCAACCCATCACCTACTTACTACTTACCAATGCCTTCCTCTAGGCCCAAATAATGGTGAAGTGTTATGTAGTCGACGTTAACATAACACCACTAGAGGAAAAACAACATAGAACACATCAAAATACTAAACGAATACCAAATTCACATGACTACTATTAGCATGACTTATCCCATGTCCTCAGGAACAAAAGTAACTACTCACAAAGCATAATCATATTCTTGACCAGAGAGGTAATGAGTAGCATCAAGGATCTAAACATAAACTCTTCCACCAAGTAATCCAACTAGCATCAACTACAAAGAGTAATTAACACTACTAGCAACCTTACAAGTACCAATCGGAGTCGCGAGACGGAGATTGGTTACACGAAATGAACTAGGGTTTGGAGATGAGATGGTGCTGATCAAGATGTTGATGGTGACGAGTCCCCTTCGATGAGAGGAGTGTTGGTGATGACGATGGCAACGATTTCCCTCTCCGGGAGGGAAGTTTCCCCGGCAGGATCGTCCTGCCGGAGCTCTAGATTGGTTCTGCTCAAGTTCTGCCACATGGCGGCGGCGAATCCACGAAAATGCTCCTCCTTGATTTTTTTTTTCTGGACAAAACCCTTCATATAGCAGAAGAGGGGGGCCAGCGGGCCAGCAGGCTGCACACAAGCCCCCTAGGCGCGACCAGGGGGGTGGCCGCGCCTAGCAGGCTTGTGGCAACCTGCTGGCGCCACTCTGGCGCTTCTTCGGCCCAGTATTTCTTATAAATCTAGAAAAAAATCATCGTTGATTTTTACGGCGTTTGGAGTTGCGCAGAATAGGTGTCTCAAACATGCTCCACTTTCGGGCCAGAATTCCAGCTACCGGCATTCTCCCTCTTCATGTAAACGTTGCAAAATAAGAGAGAAAAGGCATAAGTATTGTACCGTGAAGTGAAATAATAGCCCAAGAAGCGATAAATATCAACATGAAAACATGATGCAAAATGGACGTATCAACTCCCCCAAGCTTAGACCTCGCTTGTCCTCAAGCGAAAGCCTAGCTCAATAAATATGTCCACATGTTTAGGGAGAGAGGTGTCGACAAAACAAGATACGAACATGCATGCATCATGATCATGATCAAAACAACAATACCAACATATAATCTCTCATGCTAAAGTGATAATTTGTTCACAAAGTAAAGCATGGATCAAGAACCTTACTAAGAAGTAACAACCGATAGCCTTTAGTCATTGAAGCAATTGCAATTTATCACAACATCAGAAAGAGTCAAATAAGAGCTTGTAAAGCAAATCCACATACTCAATCATCCTTTCGTTCTCTACAATTGCTACAACTCATGGGGTACTCTTGAGATCAAAGTTTCAGCTGGACAGAGAGAAAGTTAGGGGCCTATAGTTTTGCCTCCCAACTGCTTGCCTCAAGGGTAATGTCAACAATAATAATTCATGAATACTTACTTCCAAGTTGAAATATGAATATAGATCTTTCCCAAGCATATGACGTTAGGCAAGATAAAGGCGAAATAAGGAATTGGTGAAGATCACTATGACTCTTTCAAGGGCAAAAAGTAAAGGTACAAGATAGGCCCTTCACAGAGGGAAGCAGAGGTTGTCATGCGCTTTTGAGGTTTGGATGCATGTCCTCTTAGTGCGGAGGAACGTCACTTTATATTGCCTCGTGTGATAAAGAACTTTATTATGCAGTCTCTCGCTTTTATGTCTTCCTCATCACAGGTTCGTACAAAGCTTATTTTCCACACACTAATAGATCATACATATTAGAGAGCAATTTTTATTGCTTGCTCCGATGACAACTTACTTGAGGGATCTTATTCAATCCATAGGTAGGTATGGTGGACACTCATGGCAAAACTGGGTTGAAGGTTTATGGATGCACAAGTAGTATCTCTACTTGGTGCGCGAGTTTTGGCTAATATGAGGTGGAAGCAATCGTCACATGCTAAGGGATCTCTAATCATATAACATTGTTCGAAACCAAGCAAACACAATCCATTATGTTGTCTTCCTTGTCCAACATCTACTTCTAGGCATGCAATAGTTTAGTGAGTGTTCACAATCATAGATGATGTCAAAGATGATATATCTATATGTGAACCTCTCCTTGTTTATCACTTCCTATTAATTGCAACGATGACCAAGGTCTACGTTTGTCTACCCTCAACAAGTTTCAATCATCATTCTTTTTATATGTGAAGCCATCACTTCCCTTAAGATAATTACATGATCTTTCATGATTTTGTTCTTTTCTCAATCTATTGATCATGGCAAGAGGCAAAGCCCTTCAACTAAGACACTCTTTATTATATGGCTCACGAGCTCGAATACATCGGGGGTGACACAAAGCAAAACTCAAGACTAAAACACTAAGACCTATAATCTACTAGAGAAAGAGAAAAATGAAAAGGAAAATTAAAACAAAGGTAAAGGCAAAAGATGTGATGGTGATACGATACCGGGGCAACTCCCCCAAGCTTGGCACAAGCCAAGGGGATTGCCCATACCCATGCTCAGTGGTCTTCCTTTGGAGGTGATGGTGGAGGAGTTGTTGAAGAGGTCTTGAGCCTGTTTAATTTCCACTTGAGCATAAAGTTCTGCTCCCTCAGATCATCATTTTCCTCTTCAAGCTTCAACACCCTTTGGCATAATTCCTGCTTACTCTCCTGCAAGAAATGAGAAGGGATAACCAAAGTCCTAGGCTTCTTCCTTGAGTCAGGGAGGCTCGACTTCTTGAACTCCACATGCGTGTGTCCAGGTTGAGGTAGAGGAGCCTCCTCTTCATCGGAACTTGTTTGTTCCTTCCCCTTAGGATCATAATCTTCTTCATCATCATTGGTCCAGCCATAAGGATCCAAGTCTCCATAGATCTTGGGGTCCGCAAGGTAATCCGCCACATACCTCTCCCCCTCTGAATCTTGAGAAGACATCTTGCCCTAAATTTGCGGCAGAAAACAGGCTCGAAACGAAACACACGAAATCTGCGTGATACGAGGGTCAGACCAAAGGGGAGAATATATATTAATTTTTTCCACACCAGAAGGAGTACTCCGCACGAAAACGGAGTCCGGGAAGTGCACGAGGTGGCCACAAGCCCCCCAGGCGCAACCAGGGGTGGGCCTGCACCTGGCAGGCTTGTCGCCTCCTCGCGCGCTTTCCGAACTACTTCCAATTTTTGTATTTTTTCAAATATTCCAAAACAGAGAAAATTTCCTACTGGAAAAGTTTTGGAGTATGTTTTCTTACCGAATCACATACCTCTTCGTTTTTGGAGTCTGAAACAGGCTGATAAGTAGCCCTTAGGTATTCTTCCGGAGTTATGGTATTGATCATATTGCTTTCAACATTTATGGGAGTACCTGAGATATAATGCTTGATTCTCTGCCCATTACATCTCTCGGACAATTACCTTACGTGTTGTTGATTTTGATAGCACCGGAATGATATACTTCCTCAACAACATAGGGACCTTCCCATTTATTGAGAAGCTTGCGTGCAAAGAATCTTAAACGAGAGTTATATAGCAAGACATAATCACCTACAATGAACTCACGCTTCTGTATCCTCTTTTCATGCCACCTCTTAACCTTTTCTTTGAACAACTTGGCATTCTCATATGCCTGAGTTCTCCATTCATCAAGCGAGCTAATATCAAATAACCTCTTCTCACCGGCAAGTTTGAAATCAAAGTTGAGCTCTTTGATTGCCCAATAAGATTTGTGCTCTACCTCAAGAGGTAAATGACATGCTTTACCGTACACCATTTTGTACGGAGACATGCCCATGGGATTCTTATAGGCAGTTCTATAAGCCCAAAATGCATCATCGAGCTTCTTAGACCAATTCTTTCTAGACCTGTTGACAGTCTTTTCCAGAATCAGTTTAATCTCTCTGTTGCTTAGCTCTACTTCACCACTGGACTGAGGGTGATAGGGAGACGCAATTCTATAGTTGACATCGTACTTAGCAAGCGTTTTACGGAAAGCACCATGAATGAAGTGTGAACCACCGTCGGTCATTAGATATCTAGGGACTCCAAATCTAGGGAAAATAACTTCTTTAAGCATCCTGATAGAGGTCTTGTGATCAACACTACTAGTGGGGATAGCTTATACCCACTTAGTGACGTAATCCACAGCAACTAGGATATGAGTATACCCATTGGATTTTGGAAAAGGTCCCATATAATCAAAGCCCCATAAATCAAATGGTTCAATGACAAGTGAATAGTTCATAGGCATTTCCGGATGTTTACCGATATTACCTATTCTTTGACATTCGTCACATGACAAGACAAACTTACGGGCATCCTTGAAGAGAGTGGGCCAATAGAAACCTGATTGCAATACCTTCTGTGCAGTTCTATCTCCCGCATGGTGTCCTCCGTAGGCCTCGGAGTGACACTTGTGTAGGATCCCTCCCTGTTCATATTCAGATACACAACGTCTAATAACACCATCTACTCCTTCCTTATAAAGGTGAGGATCATCCCAAAAGTAGTGTCTCAAGTCAAAGAAGAATTTCTTCTTTTGCTGGTATGTGAAACTAGGTGGTATATATTTGGCAACAATATAGTTTGCATAATCAGCATACCACGATGCACGACGTGAAGCATTGATGACATTCAATTGCTCATCGGGAAATCTATCATCAATAGGTTGTGGGTGATCAAGAACATTCTCCAACCTAGACAAGTTATCTGCTATGGGGTTATCAGCACCCTTTCTGTCAACAACTTGCAAATCAAACTCTTGTAGCAAGAGAACCCATCTGATAAGTCTAGGTTTAGCGTCCTTCTTCTCCATGAGGTACATAATAGCATCATGATCAGTGTGGATAGTGACTTTGGAGTCAACTATGTAAGACCTAAACTTTTCACATGCAAACACGACTCCTAGAAATTCCTTCTCAGTAGTAGCATAGTTTCTTTGGGCACTGTCTAGAGTTTTACTAGCATAGTGAATAACATTCAACTTCTTATCAACTCTTTGCCCTAGAACAGCACCAACAACATAATCACTAGCATCACACATGATCTCAAAAGGCAAGTTCCAATCAGGTGGTTGAACAATAGGTGCGGTTATCAAAGCCCTCTTAATTATTTCGAAGGCTTCCTCACAATCATCGTCAAAAATAAAAGGAATATCCTTTTGCAAGAGATTGGTAAGAGGCCTAGAAATCTTAGAGAAGTCTTTAATGAACCTTCTATAGAAACCAGCATGACCAAGGAAACTTCTTATACCTTTGATATCTCTGGGGTATGGCATTTTCTCGATTGCATCAAGCTTAGCCTTATCGACTTCAATACCTCTTTGAGAAATTTTATGTCCTAAGATGATGCCTTTATTAGCCATAAAGTGGCACTTCTCCCAATTCAAGACAAGATTGGTGTCTTTACATCTCTGCAAGACTCGATCAAGGTTGCTGAGGCAATCATCAAAGGAAGACCCGTAAACGGAGAAGTCATCCATGAAAACCTCGACAATCTTTTCAAAAAAGTTAGAGAATATAGCCATCATACATCTTTGAAAGGTAGCAGGTGCATTGCATAATCCAAAAGGAATAGATCTATAAGCAAAGGTACCGAAAGGGCAGGTGAAAGTGGTTTTCTCCTGATCAGATTGTGCAACTGGTATTTGGGAGAAACCAGAATAGCCGTCTAGAAAGCAGAAGTGTGTGTGTTTAGACAGTCTTTCTAGCATTTGGTCGATAAAAGGCAAAGGGTAATGATCTTTCCTAGTGGCTTTATTCAATTTCCTAAAATCGATTACCATCCTATAGCCAGTAATAATCCTCTATGGGATCAATTCATCCTTATCATTAGGGCCAACGGTAATGCCTCCCTTCTTAGGAACACAATGCATCGTACGCACCCAATCACTATGGGCAACAGGATAGATAATACCTGCTTCCACGAGGTGTAGTATTTCTTTTCTTACTACCTCTTTCATCTTAGGATTTAATCTCCTTTGATGATCAACAACTAGTTTGAAGTCAGGATCAGTTTTAATCTTGTGCTGGCATAGAGTGGGACTAATGCCCTTAAGATCATCAAGAGTATATCCAATAGCAGCACGGTGCTTCCTCAGAGTTTTTAGTAACTTCTTTTCTTCATGCTCTGAGAGGCTAGCACTACTAATAACAGGATATATCCCTTTTTCATCAAGATAAGCATACTTAAGAGTATCAGACAACTGTTTAAGCTTGAACACAGGATCACCCTTTGGTGGGGGTGGATCCCAAAGCAGTTCAACAGGAACATTATTCTTAAGGATGGGATATTGTTCTAAGAAAACTCTATCTATTTCATCCCTTTCATCCATATGCATATCATTTTCATGCTCAAGTAGGTATTGCTCTAAGGGATCAGTAGGAGGAACGGCAATAAAAGATCAGGCAATAGTTTCATCCTTACTGGGCAACTCTTTTTCATGAGGTTGTCTACGAAACTTGGAGAAATTGAACTCATGTGACACACCTTCAAAGCCAACAGTGACAGTTTGCTTCTCAGAGTCAATATGAGCATTGACGGTATTGAGGAAAGGTCTGCCAAATATGATGGGACAAAAGCGATCTTGTGCGGTAGCAAGAACGAGGAAATCAGCAGGATACTTCGTTTTACCACACAAGACTTCAACATCCCTAACAATTCCCACAGGGCAGATAATATCTCTATTGGCAAGCTGAATAGTGACATCAGTAGGTTCTATCTCAACAGGTGCAATCTCGTCTTTGATTTCATCATATAAGGATTGAGGCATTGCACTAACACTATCACCCACGTCACATAAACCATGATAACAATGATCTCCTATCTTAACAGAAACAAAAGGCGTGCCAACAACAGGCCTATGTTTGTCTCTAGCATGAGGTTTAGCAATTCTAGCAGCATCTTCACAGAAGTGAATATTATGTCCCTCAACATCATTTGACAAGAGATCTTTTATAATAGAAATGCTAGATTCAACTCTAATTTTCTCAGGGGGTGTAGGTGTTCTAATGTAGCCTCTACGTATCATAGTTGAAGCTTTAGAATGATCCTTTATCCTAACAGGGAAAGGTGGTTTCTCAATGTAAGCACTCAGAATAGTAGGATCATTATAGGCAATGACTCTCTCTTCAACTGGATTGGGTTTGACTACATTGACTTCTAAAGGAGGATGATATTTAAACCACTTCTCTTTGGGGAGATCAATATGAGCAGCAAAGGACTCACACAGTGAAGCTACTATCTCAGAGTCAAGTCCATACTTAGCGGTAAAGTCACAAAAAGTATTTGTTTCAACAATGGATTTAACAGAATCAAACTTGAAATTCATACCTGACTCCTTACCTTCTTCAAGCTCCCAATCTTCAGAGTTGCGTTTAATTCTCTCCAATAAGTTCCATTTGAAGTCAATATCTCTCTTCATAAAAGAACCGGTACAAGAAGTGTCAAGCATGGTGCGATCATCATGAGAAAGCCGAGCATAGAAGTTCTGAATGATAATTTTTCTCGAGAGCTCATGGTTGGGGCATGAATATAACATTGATTTAAGCCTCCCCCAAGCTTGAGTGATGCTTTCTCTGTCACGAGGCCAAAAATTATAAATATAATTCTGATCACGACGTACTAAATGCATAGGATAAAACTTTTGATGAAATTCCAATTTCAACCGATTGTAGTTCCATGATCCAGTATCATCACATAGCCTATACCATGTCAACGCCTTATCCCTCAAAGATAAAGGAAAGACCTTCTTCTTGACCTCATCCTCGGGCAAACCTGCAAGCTTAAATAAACCACAAACTTCATCTACATAGATTAGATGCAAGTCTGGATGTGATGTTCCATCTCCTGTAAAAGGATTAGCCAGCACTTTCTCAAGCATACCCGAAGGAAATTCAAAGAAAATATTTTCAGTAGGTGCAGCAGGTTGAGGAGGAACTCTTTGTGCTTCCGTACGAGGTGAAGATACCCCGAACAAGCCCCTCAAAGGATTAGTATCCATAGTGACAAGTGACAATAAATTTCAGCACACTATATGAATGTTTCCTTACCAAGTTCCACTTACCAAAGGCGCTTCACTCCCTAGCAACGGCGCCAGAAGAGAGTCTTGATGACCAACACTTATAGGGGATCAATCGTAATCCTTTCGATAAGTAAGAGTGTCGAACCTAACGAGGAGCAGAAGGATCTGACAAGTGGTTTTCAGCAAGGTAAAATCTGCAAGCATTGAAATTGTCGGTAACAAGTGATTGTGTGGTGAGATTATTCGTAGCAAGCAACAAGTAACAAGAGTAGAAATGGTGCAGCAAAGTGGCCCAATCCCTTTTGTAGCAAGGGACAAGCCTGGACAAAGTCTTATAGGAGGAAAAACACTCCCGAGGACACACCGGAATTTCTATCATGCTAGTTTTCATCATGTTCATATGATTCGCGTTCGTTACTTTGATAGTTTGATATGTGGGTGGACCGGCGCTTGGGTACTACCCTTACTTGGACAAGCACCCCACTTATGATTAACCTCTCTCGCAAGCATCCGCAACTACGAAAGAAGAATTAAGACAAAGTCTAACCATATCACTAAACTAGTGGATCCAAATCAACCCCTTACGAAGCAACACATAAACTAGGGTTTAAGCTTCTGTCACTGTAGCAACCCATCATCTACTTACTACTTCCCAATGCCTTCCTGTAGGCCCAAATAATGGTGAAGTGTTATGTAGTCGACGTTCACATAACACCACTAGAGGAAAAACAACATACAACACATCAAAATACCAAACGAATACCAAATTCACATGACTACTATTAGCATGACTTATCCCATGTCCTGAGGAACAAAAGTAACTACTCACAAAGCATAATCATATTCATGACCAGAGAGGTAATGAGTAGCATAAAGGATCTGAATATAAACTCTTCCACCAAGTAATCCAACTAGCATCAACTACAAAGAGTAATTAACACTACTAGCAACCTTACAATTACCAACCAGAGTCGCGAGACGGAGATTGGTTACAAGAGATGAACTAGGGTTATGAGATGAGATGATTCTGGTGAAGATGTTGATGGTGACGAGTCCCCTACGATGAGAGGAGTGTTGGTGATGACGATGGCGAAAATTTCCCCCTCCTGGAGGGAAGTTTCCCCGGCAGGATCGTCCTGCCAGAGCTCTAGATTGGTTCTGCTCAAGTTCCGCTTCGTGGGTGCGGAGAATCCACGAAAAATCTCCTCCTAGATTTTTTTCTGGACGAAACCCTTCAGATAGCAGAAGAGGGGGGCCAGTGGGCCAGCAGGCTACCCACAAGCACCCTAGGCGCGACCAGGGGGGTGGCCGCGCCTAGCAGGCTTGTGGCCACCTGCTGCACCCCTCTGGCGCTTCTTCGGCCCAGCATTTTTTATAAATCCAGAAAAAAATCATCGTTGATTTTTGCGGCGTTTGGAGTTGCGCAGAATAGGTATATCAAACTTGCTCCACTTTGAGGCCAGAATTCCAGCTGCTGGCATTCTCCCTCTTCATGTAAACCTTGCAAAATAAGAGAGAAAAGGCATAAGTATTGTACCGTGAAGTGAAATAATAGCCCAAGAAGCGATAAATATCAACATGAAAACATGATGCCAAATGGACGTATCAAGGTATTGGAAACTGCTTCAGGGAAAAGGCCCCAAGGTATGACAACCTTAGTATTAATCACATAGTCATGATCCTACACATCAATGCTCACTAAACACACAGAAGTTGAATAACAAGAGTCTTACATCCATACATACCTTCTAATACAGATAAGGGCCATTAAGGCCAAGTCTTACATAGATAGGGCCACGAAGGCCGAAAACCATACATAGATAATAACAGAAATGTTGAATGTAAGCGTGAACCCATGCCATCAGCTTTAACCTACATGCATTCTGACTGGTAAGCGTCCTAGTTTGCATGTTCATCATAGACAAACTCTTCTTCAAATTCCTGCTCTTCCATGCGTGTCCAATTCAATAACTAGTGGTAAGCCAATGAGTACTTTGAATGTACTCACAAGCAACCCATGATATGGAACAACCCAATAGTGAAACATGACATAATACTATTAGGATACCATTGCGGAAAGAAGGTTTTTCCCTGATGCAATAACATGATCAACTTATCGTGCAACAGGCATCACAAGGTAAGTGATAGCCATGTGAACAGGTTACACATATCAATATCAAGTGAGGGCTGAACAACCCATGTGCAACCATCATGTCAAGTCATCCGACTTAACCCAGGTGCCATATTACTCACATACCACCCTTCCTCACACATGCACACTGTTTGGCAAACATGGACGTAGCCCAACAGTGGTCATCCAACTATCCTTGACCATGGACACGACTATTCAAATAGTTTTACACTCTGCAGAGGTTGCACAGTTTACCCACAAGACTCACGAAACTTCTATGTCAAGACATGACTCGCGGTATTTTTCATACCTGATGCAAGTACCCGAACATTACCTTTCCCATGATGGTACTAGCAAAGAAACAACTCGTTGGTGCCAATCCCTCGTGATGTACTTCACATGTATCATCCACGAGGGTACGCAACGATGTGCCCGGTGTTTGTGAAAATAGCCCATGGTCGCCCTTTTCTTGGCACGACCTCATCTCAATAATGACCATGTCACTCTTGCCACTAGTAATGTGGCTCTTTACTACCACCATCCATAGAATCAGCAAATCCCCGTCCCATAAGGGGTATCGTGGTTGTACATGTAAGGTTGGAGTAACGGTTGCAACTTAAACAAATCCATTTTCTAAAAACCAAACACGGTCACTAGCCTCGGTATACCACTCCTTTCTCAAGTGGCTACCTAGCTCACACCATCTCCCTCGAGCATTAGTGGCACCGACGGAGTTTTTGTAAAAGCTTTGAAATCACCTGCATTTACCGTCACCATGCATGTACTCAATACCAAGCGTAGCACTACTATCAACCTAACTACACCCCACCCGCACAACCCTCGTAGGCAGGTAGGGTCATGCCCAAGTGCAAGTGTCAATGCTGAATTATTGGAAACACGCCACTGAGGTAGTTACCGATCTAACATGATCTCTTGCATCAGAATAACATGCTAAATATGACATGCATGAATGTAGTTTCTTATACATGGTCAAGGGGCTACTTTCCTTGCTCAACAAAGTCTCTGTGGTCTTCAAAGTCTTCCGGTCCAAGTCCCTCGTCACCAACGCAATCTATCGTCGCAATATCACGGCAAAAAAATAAGCATTCAACCACAAATAGAGAAAATATTTACTCAGAAAAATGTCACACCATTTTTTGTAAAATACTAGGACGAGTATAAGCCTTGTAAAAATTATTGGGTTTTATTTTTGGGCTGTAAAAAGTTGTAGAAACTATTTTAAAAGTGTTAAAATGCCTAAAATAAGGTTTCAAAATAAAACAGTGCATGCAACCTATTGTAAAAAGTTCACAAGTGGCACCCTAAAATACTACATAATATTACAAGATTGGAGGTGGAGAAATATTTGAATTTGGGCAAGTATTGGAATCTAGGGAATTTTTGAAAGACTCTAGAAAAGACATAAAAAGGCCACTATTCCCCCTGGGGCAAACCGGCTCGGCAGATCCGACCCACGAGAGAATCAGCCTGCGCCCGGCGGCCACGTCGAAGGTGCCAAGTTATTTTACGCCTCAGCCAACGTGGCGCCCGCGCGGATGATGCATTCAAACCTGACCATTCAGCCCCATTATTCACTAAGATAAGCAGATGGAGTGGTGGATGACAAGCAGGCCCCTGCCGGGGTCGTCTTCAACCTCTCGATAAGAGAGAGGGCGAGCTCACTGACGGTGAGAGGAGGCACGGCTGGTCTTTGTGATGATGGAAGTGGAACCAGTGTCGTCCCGCCGTTCAATGGATGGTGGAGGGAGGTGCTCAGGTGAAGCGAGTCGTCGACTGTAAGGTGCCGTTGCGGAGGCACTTCGGGAGGGTAGTTGCCGGGGCCGAATCCTGTAGCAAAAGAATCAGGGAGAGGGGCAGAAGCATGAGGAAGCTGTCGTGGTTCTAATGGGGAAGAAAGGAGAGCTGGATCGGCCCTGTACCCGAGGATTGCCGGAATCTCGATGCGGTGGTTCCGGAGCTCGACCTCGGGTTCAGGAGCCTCGTGCGAGGAGTGGGTGATTTCGGTGTGCGATTAGGGGTAGAAGGAGGTCGAAGGTAGGGAGCGGGAGGCCCGGGGTGGTGTTTTATAGTGGGGGCATGGTCCACCAAGAGCTCGTGCACCGAAAAATATGTGGCGACGACCTGGGAAGGAGATGGGACCTGGGGACGCGTGTGCGGTCTTCGTGGACGCGGTTAGTGGTTGGAAAGGGAAGGAGGAGGAGCGGGAGTTGGCTCATGGCATGTAACAGTGGCGTGTCGCATCATAGGGGAGAGGAGAAGGGGAGAAAGTAGGGGCACGATGAATGCACATGGCATCTGCCGTCGAGGGGGTCTCGTGGGACAGCCAGAGGGGGAAAGAGCTGGTCGGAGCGGGCCTCCCACAGTGCAGGTGCACACTGTAGCACATCTAGAGCGTAGTTTTGACATTCTACAACATGTTGGCACGCTCTGGCGCGTTCCACCTTGTCCACTACCGTCTAGGGAAGTGGAGATGCCCCTTGGATGCCCTAGAGGCATGGAGAGGGGCTGTGGTCAAAGGAGGAGTGGGAGACAGTCTCTGCAAGGGTGAGCCAGAAGGTTAATCGGGGTCCTTGTCCACCCCTAATGTGGTACTAGGGCTGGACTCTCTCCTACAGATGAAGGGCAACACTGTGGGCTTGTGATAAAAAATTGGAGTGAAGGAGGATCGTGGAAGTGGTGAAAGCAGCAGTTTTACCAAGTCACCATATAGTGTTTGTTGCTGGTTTGAGCAAGATAAACCTCACCATTTGCAGTGATATTTTAAAATATTATATGATGGAAAAAAAATAGTAGGATTCACCAAGTTTGAGATCATATGAGCAAAGTTGACAATGTAAACATGAAAAGCCCTAGAAATGAACTGAATCAGATTTCTGTGGACCAGGGTGATTAAATCAACTCCCATAAATGCACAACTTGGTGTGACATCCTTATTTGGGAGGCTGGATCACTCCTGTAAAGTTTGGGATCAATTGGATAAACTAGGCAATGTAAATTTGCTCAAGTTTGCTTTTGGACAAAAAGAGTTTGGGGGTTATTAGGTGGATCAAATCAACTTGGATTGAAATGAAACTTTAAAGGATCACCACATTTATCATGTGTGACTTGCTAGAATGTTACTGGAATTTATTGAGAAAATTTCCTATTGAAATATTTCAAAAGCTTGAAATAGGCAGAAAGGGTTTTGAGTGGTTTTATCCAATATTTTGAACATGACCATGTGTTGAAACTCCTATGTATGGAAAATATATGTCCACAAAGTTACCCTAAATTTTGTCAAATAATTTTGAAGAAAGAAAATAGTTTTCCCTATGAAATACAATTTCTGGTCTCAGAAAAAGGTATTTAAATAATGTAGGAAAATAACTCTGATAATAATTATTTTGTGGTTTTGGTTAGTCTTTTGAATAATAGGATTCAAATAAAGTCTTTGGTGTAAAACATCCCTCCTAAATTGGGGCCTTGCAGTGCAAATCCCAAATCAGTGGTTTTGGAGAACTTAAAATGGTTAAATACCTTTTGTTAAAATAATAATTTATAATAATGGTTTTCTCGTTCTATACACATGGAACGATCATTGGCCAAGGGCTGGGGGTTAAGGAGGTTGTTTTTAGAGAGGAGTTCAACTATAGTATTTCAAAACTCAATCGGTCACACACACAAGTTCCAAGAAAATCAATTATCACAAACATGCAAAAAGTTTTAATTGGTTCCAATTTTTATAAAAACAATATGTGACAAAAGCGGTACATACATAGGGTGTGACAATCTTCTCTTTACATGGACTTGTAACAATATCCATTCTTGCGAAATGACGAGGTGCTATCCCTATCGAGGCCCTCTTTCCAAACTAAGGATAAGACCATATCTTGGGCGTTGCAAGTTGGTATCGGAGAAGTACAGACCTAGGACCCCCCTTGATTGATCGAACTTGGCCGAGTCTAGTCTAGTGAAAAACTACTTTGGGTCTAGTAGTGTATCGGATAGTAGGAATATTTTTACTCCTTTTATATGCTCTGGTGAGGAATCCTGACGTAGGAATGTTAATTCTACCCTCTTCTCACTAAAAAAATAGGATCATGCGGGTATTTTGGAAGATCTATGATTTTGATGTGATGGAATTATGTACTTGGTGCCTCTTATTTCAGGGGAGTAGAGCTCCAAGGGTCTGACACACCGTTATCGTTCAGTTTCCTTAGTATCTAAGGATGCGGATGTTCGAAATTATTTCAATACTGTTTGTGGCGAGAGGAGTTTGGCGTCACCAACTACTGGAGAGAGCGTCCTGATGTACTCCCATGTTTAGTATCGTTGTAATTATGAGGGTCTGAGGTAGATGAGTTTTCGAGACCTGTTGTTATGTATTGACAGACGTGATACATTGGAGCGTAGTATCATGTTAGGAGTTGTGTAAGGTTTTGCTCCTTCTATCCGTTGGACCCGATTGCATAACCATAAGATTTCAGGAGTTCTTAGGTGGTAATTCCAGTAGTTGCTTAGGATTATCCTACCAACAAATTTGTAATGGATTATGCATTTGTTTCTGGCTTAATTTTCAAGCCTCGTCCTTTGTCTTTTTGGAGTATCGTAATTTGACTTGCTTCAATGTCAAGTGTTGATTTCATATCTTTCCTAAGTGGTGTTCCCATATTTCTATGGGAAGTGCTAATCCTTTTATTCAACCAGATTTGTCATGAAATTATTTTCAACTGATGTGCTTCTCTTCAAGACAATTCAATCCTGTCCAATATTTGCAAGATTAATCCTCATATTTCTCTCCGGAGTTCATTTCATCTGTCCTAAGTTTTCATTGTTTTCCCCACCCTCCCTCCCTTTTTCTTCAGCAATTAAATTATCATCCAAGTGCTTTTCTTTTAACTGATTATTTTGTTATCTTTTCTCCCAAATTGTATCTCGCAATTAATTGTCGAGATTCTCAGGAGTTTCAATTTCATCATTCTTCATTCTCTTTTTCTTCCCCGGTGGATTCAATTCAAGCTTTTGGTGTTCATCACATCCTTTCATTCGCTAAAGGCTTTCTTTGTTGGAAATTTTTGGCCATGGCTCTCTTGTGTGTTCACCTCCTTCTATTCTTTCTGGAGTGCTGAAAATTCTCACAAGACTCAAATTTCCATTCAAAATCCTTTTGAATTATTTTGAGGTTCTCACCTCATCAAGTTCTTAATTTGTACTAGTGCAATCTCTATTCCTAAGAATTGTTTCAATGGTGGTTTCTTTTGAGTGGGCCCATAACCCACAGGTTTTCCCAGGATTTTACCTAACTCTTCTAATCTTTTCTGGAGATCTCAACTTTTTTCAAATATGACGTAAGAATGATTTTCATTAGTCACATTCTTTCTCCTAGATTGCTTCCAATTATTTCCATCATTGGCTGAACATTTCTTTCTTTGTCATTCCGGAGCATCTTAGTAATCCATGGTGGTTTTCATCGTTGTCCTTCTCAACTTCAAAGGGAGAAGGAGAGTTTCTCCTAAATCTTTGTGTGGTCTTCTAAATTATTCTGGCCTCGTGACTTATTTTCGATCATGCCAGTTTGTGGTGACCCTCTTAAATTATTTTCGATCATGAGGAATTCCTACCATGTATATCCAGCGCATTTCACTGTTGTATTCATTTCTAGATCATCCGAAGGCAATCATTTCAAAAGACTTCTTCGTTCTTAGCTTTCAACTTTTGTTATCAAATTCTTCATCAATTCTTTTCCCTTCGTTCACATCTCAATTATTCTGGTGCTTCATTCAAGTCTTCTGCTAGACGGATCATGATCCCTTCATTCTCATGCATCTCCATTCATTCGAAGTATTCTTATTCGTTTTGAATTCTACCAGTGTTTCGTTCAAGACGTCTTCAAGCTTGTTTCATGTCCATTCAATCTTTTTGAATAAGAATAAGTAGTATGCGAGATGTGTTGCTTTTCATCAATTTAACTTGATGAAGGATTAGCTTAACATAATTTTTATTCTTGTTCATCAAGGTGTTTTCAATGCTTCCTCCGGAGTTGTTAATGACATCAAATTCTCGATTTCAATTGTTCTCATCTTTTCTTTTCCGAAGTTCCAAGTTTTCTCAAGTATCTCTTTGAGAGGTTTCATCAAAATCTTTGCAAGGTCATAATCTTATTCTTTTCAAAATTCATTTCTTTTCATCATTCTTTTGTGGTGGTTCGTTAAGGATATAATACTTTCTTGAAGTATTCTTCAAGATTCTTTTGGTAGACCTCAAGTATTATTTATCTTGCATTTCAAAGTGCAATTATTCCTCTATTATCTTTTCAGATGGTGTTATAGCATTCTTGATTCATGAGGAGTTTCTAAGAGAATTTGTCAAGAATGAGATATTTAAACCCACTATTTCTTCCCCGGGGTTATCTTAGATTGGATTTCATCTAAAACATTTCCTAAGGATTGTTGCTATCATGGTGTTTATCAATGATTCAAGTTCTATGTGTATCCTTTTGGTGGAAGAAGTTTTCATCTCATGTTGCTCCGAAGCATACTTTCTTTCTGTTAGTGGCCGGTTCTCACCTCATAATTTTGAGATGTTTTCCATAAGACCACAACAAGCTTTTTCTTTTCGTTGTTGATTTTTCAACAAGTCCATTCAATCCCTCATTGTAAGTATGATTCTTAATTCAATTGTGGTAGAAATATGGCATTTTTTCATCATTCTCTTTTCTACAATGATGTAGCTTCTATTCTTTTGTTCCAGAGGCATTGTGATGTTGCTCTCTTTGATCCACCATCTCCTTTTATCGAGATCATGTTTTTACCTTGCTTATCCGTTTAACCGGAGTGTTCTGACTTTTCAAGTTCTTTTCATCTTATCAAGTTTTGACCCTCTTTTCTACCAGAGTGCTTTTTCTTTTAATTTCTTGTTTGTTCCTCATGCCATTATTCGTCTCTTGCAACTTTCAAGGTTCATTTGTTTCACACATTTGTCAAAGAAGCAACTAAGTTTTACCTCTTCCTTTTCACTTCCTCCTCTCATTCTAGGATCTCGGGTTGAGATCTCTTGTAAGTGGAGGAGAGTTGTAACAGCGTGAGACTGACGCTCCAGAAGATTCCTTTTTTTCGTTTTTCCATGTGATCTATCTGGTTGTGGCATTCATCATCGCATCATTCGTATCAACTGCATTGCACGGGCACCGATGCTTTTCGCGATTTTAGCACTAAATATGGACTTGACTCTGAGGTAGTAGCTTCATTTTGTGAATCTTTTGATACTCATGTTGATCTCCCCAAGGATATGTGGTTTAAATATCATCCTCTCATTGAAGTTAAAGTGGTAGACCTATTAAAGTTGAAGAACAAACTACTATTTGTAATGTTGATCCTGTTATTCCTACTGCTTATATTGAGAAACCACCCTTTCCTGTTAGGATAAAGGAACATGCTAAAGCTTCAATTGTGGTTCATAAGAGTTGTGCTAGAACACCTATACCTCCTCAGAAGTAGAACCAAATATTGCTATGGTTAAATATCTCTTGGTCGATAATATTGATGGGCATGTCATTCAAATCTGTGATGAAGCCGCTAGAATTGCTAGACCTGATACTAAGGGTAAACATAGACCTATTGTTGGCGTGCCTGTTGTTTATGTTAAAATAGGATATCATTGTTATCATGTATTATGTGATGTTGGTGCTAGTTTGAGTGCAATTCCCTTTACCTTATACAAATAAATTATGAATTATATTGCACCATCCGAATTAGAGGAAATTGATGTCACCATCAAGCTTGCTAATAGAGATACTATTTCACCAATTGGGATTGTTAGAAATGTTGAAGTCTTATGTGGAAGAATAAAGTATCCTACGAATTTTCTTGTTCTTGGTTCCCCACAAGATGATTTTTGTCCGATTATATTCGGTAGACCTTTCTTGAATACTGTTAACGCTAAGATTGATTGTGAAAAAAAACAGCTACTGTAAGTTTTGGGGATGCATCTCATGGCTTCAATTTGTCTAAATTTCATAGACAACCCCATGACAAAGAAGTGCCTAGTAAAGATGAAATTATTGGTCTCGCTTCTATTGTTGTGCCTCCTACTGATCCCTTAGAACAATATTTGGTAGACGATGAAAATGATATGTATATGAATGAAAGGAATGAAATAGATAGGATTTTCTTTGATCAACATCCTATTCTGAAACACAACCTTCGTGTCGAAATACTCGGGGATCCTCCTCCACCTAAGGGTGATCACATGTTTGAGCTTAAGCAATTAACTGATACTCTGAAGTATGCTTATCTTGATACAAAAGAGGTATATCCTATTACTATTAGTGCTAACATTTCAGAGCATGAAGAAAAGAGATTATTGAAAAATCAGAGGAAGCATCGTGCCGCTATTGGATATACTCTTGATGATCTTGAGGGCATTAGTCCCACTCTATGTCAACACAAAATAAATATGGAGCCTGATGCTAAATGAGTTGTTGATCACCAAGGATGATTGAATCCTAAAATGAAGGAAGTGGTAAGAAATGGAATACTAAATCTTCTGGAGGCAGGTATCATTTATCCTATTGCTGATAGTAGATGGGTTAGTCCCGTACATTGTGTCCCTAAAAAGGGAGGAATCACCGTTGTTCCTAATGATAAATATGAATTGATCCCACCAAGAAATGTTACACGATATAGAATGATAATTGATGTTAGGAATTAAATAAGGCTACTAGGAAAGATCATTACCCGCTACCTTTTATTGATCAATTGCTAGAAAAATTATCCAAACATACACATTTTTGCTTTCTAGATTGTTACTTTGGTTTTCTCAAATACCTGTAGCAAAAGAGGATCAAGAGAAGACCAGTTTTACTCGCCCTTTCGGAACCTTTCCTTATAGACGTATGCCTTTTGGTTTATGCAATGCACCTGCTAACTTTCAATGATGTACGATGGCTATATTCTCTGACTTTTGTGAAAATATTGTTGAGGTTGTCATGGTTGATTTTTCCATTTATGGAACTTCTTTCGATGATTGCTTGAGCAACCTTATCGAGTTTTGCAGAGATGTGAAGAAACTAATCTTGTCGTGAATAGGGAGAAGTGTCACTTTATGGTTAATGAAAGTATCGTCTTGGGATAGAAAATCTCCGAAAGAGGTATTGAACAAAGCTAAAGTTGATGCTATTGAAACAATGTTGTGTCCAACAGATATCAAAGGTATAAGAAGTTTCCTTGGTCATGCTGGTTTTTATAGGAATTTATTAAAGACTTCTCTAAAATTTTTAAGCCTCTCACTAATATTTTGGAAAAGGATATTCCATTCATCTTTGATGATGACTGTGTAGAAGCATTTGAGATTCTTAAGAAAGCCTTGATCACTTCACCTGTTATTCTACCACATGATTGGAATGTACCCTTTGAAATTATGTTTGATGCTAGTGATTATGATGTTGGCGCTGTTCTAGGACAAAGAGTTGATACAAAATTAAATGTCATCCATTACACTAGTAAAACTCTAGACAGTGCTCAAAGAAACTACGCTACCACTAGAAATGATTTTTTAGCAGTTGTGTTTTCTTGAGATAAGTTTAGACCTTATATTGTTGATTCCAAAGTAACTGTTCACACTGATCATGCTGCTATTAAGTAATTTATGGAAAATAAAGATGCTAAGCATAGACTTATTAGATGGGTCCTTCTGCTACAAGAATTTGATTTGCATATTATTGATAGAAAGGGCGCTGATAACACCGTAGCAGATAACTTGTCTAAATTAGAGAATGTTGTTGATGACCCACTACCTATTGATGCTAGCTTTCCCGATGAAAAATTATCTGTCAGAAAAGCTTCACGCAATGCTCCTTGGTATGCTGATTATGCTAACTAAATTGTTGCTAAATTTATACCGCCTAGTTTCACATACCAACAAAACAAAAAAGTTCTTCTATGATTTAAGGCATTACTTTTGGGACGACCCACACCTTTATAAAGAAGGAGTAGATGGTATTATTTGACGTTGTGTACCTGAGCATGAACAGGGATAGATCCTATACAAGTGTCACTCCGAGGCCTACGGAGGACACCACGCGTGAGATAGAACTGCACACAAGGTATTAGAATCTAGTTTTTATTGGCCTACTCTCTTCAAGGATGCTCGTAAGTTTGTCTTGTCTTGTGATGAATGTCAAAGAATTGGTAATATTAGTAGATGTCACAAAATGCCTATGAATTAGTCTCTTGTTATAGAACAATTTTATGTTTGGGTTTTGGTTATATGGGACCTTTTACAAAATCCAAGGGGTATACTCATATTCTAGTTGTTGTTGATTATGTTACTTAGTTGGTAGAAGCTATTCCAACTAGTAGTGCTGATCATAACACTTCTATTAAAATGTTGAAACAAATTATTTTCCCTAGATTTGGAGTCCCTAGATATTTAATGACTGATGGTGGTTCACACTTTATTCATGGTGCTTTCCATAAACTGGTTGCTAGGTAAGATGTTAATCATAGAATCACATCTCCTTATCATCCTGAGTCTAATGGGCAAGTAGCATTGAGCAATAGAGCAATTTAATTTATCTTGCAAAAGACCGTTAATAGATCAAGAAATAAGTTGGTCTAAGAAACTTGATGATGCATTATGGGCTTATAGAACCCTTTACAAAAACCCTATGGTTATGTCTCCTTATAAAATGGTTTATGCTAAAGCATGTCACTTACCTCTAGAGCTAGAACATAAAGCTTATTGGGCAATTAAAGAGCTTAACTATGATTTCAAACTTGCCGGTGAGAAGAGGTTATTTGACATTAGCTCACTTGATGAATGGAGAACCTAGGCGTATGAGAATGCCAACTTGTTTAAAGAAAAAGTTAAGAGATGGCATGATAGAATGATACAAAAGCGTGAATTCGATGTAGGTGACCAGGTACTTCCATACAACTCTCGTTTAACATTTTTTGCAGGAAAATTTGTCTCTAAATGTGAAGGGCCTTACATTATCGAGGAAGTGTATCGCTCCGGTGCCATCAAAATCAACAACGATGAAGGAACGAATCCGGAGGTGGTAAATGGGCAAAGAATCAAACATTATATCTGAGGTACTCCCATAAATGTTGAAACTAATATTACGAATACCATAACACCAGAAAAGTACATTAGGAAGATCTATCAGAACGTCTCAGACTCCGAAAAGCAATATGTACGTGTTATGGTAAGCAAACCAACTCCAAAATGTTTCAATAACAGTTTTACCAGTTTTGGATTATTTGAAAAATTAGGAAAACTAAGAGAAGTTCGTAGCATGCACGAGGAGGTGACAAACCAGGGATCACGACCTACGCCCCTAGTCGCGCCCTATAGGCTTGTGGCCACCCCGTGCACCCTCCGGACTCTGTTTTCTTGTGGAATACTCCTTTGGGTCGGAAAAAATTAATTAGGTAATATCCCGAAGATTTTGACCTTCATTTCTCGACAATATCTCCTGTTTTCGTTTTGAGTTGTTTCTGCAGCAGATTTAAAGATGTCGTTCCAAAATTCCGATGGGGAGAGCTATGTATCACATTATCTTGCCAATCCCAAGCTCTACGGGGACGTATATCCCTATGGATTGTTCTTGGAGGAGGAACGGGAGATATGCAAGTTTGTGGAAGAAAGCTCAGACGAAGAGGAGATTCCCTTGCCTCGACCCGAAGATATGCATGTGGAGTTCAAGAAGTCAAGCCTCCCAAATACAAGGAGAAAACCCATGGTTCTATTTATCCCTTCTAGTTTTCTGCTGGAGAGTAAGGGTGAATTATGTCAAAGGATATTGAGGCTCGAGCTGGAAGTAGACTATCTGAGGGAACAAAATTTCAAGCTTAAGTGGAAACTCGATAAGCTTTCAACCTCACTAGCAACTCTAACATCACCACCTCCGAAGAAACACAACTAAACTCATGGGTATGGGCACTCCCCTTGTCTTGTGCCAAGCTTGGGGGAGGTGCCCCGTTATCGTACCACCATTAGACCTTTTTACTTTTTCTTCATTTTTCTTCGTTCGATCCTTTTGGTTATATCTTGATCTAATAGAATAAAGTTTTAATGTGATCTAATTTTAAGTTTTTCTTTTTGTTCCCCCTATGTAAGAAAGTCCAAGAATTATATAATAAAGAGTAGTTTTGAATTGAGGCCTTTGCTTGCTTGCCATCATCTAAAGAAAAAGAAATAGAAAGAGGTATAGAGTAAAAGGAAAAAACATACATAATGATCTTATAGGGAGTTATGACTTCACATATAAAAAGTAAGTTGATTGAAATTTGTTGTGAGTTGACAAACAAAGTGTTGGTCATTGTTGCAATTAAAAGGAAGTAATAAATAAAGAGAGGTTCACATATAAATATATTATCTTAGAAATCTTTTATGATTGTGAGCACTCATTAAAATATTATATGCTAAAAGGTTGATGTTGGACAAGGAAGACAACATAATGAGTTATGTTTGCTTATATCCGAATAGAAGTTATATGGTTGTAGATCCTTCAACATATGTTGCTTGCTTCCACCTCATATTAGCCAAAAGAAACTCCTGCACCAAGTAGAGATACTACTTGTGCATCCAAAAACCTTTAACCTAGTTTTGCCTTGAGAGTCCACCATACCTACCTATGGATTGAGTAAGGTACTTCAAGTAAGTTGTCATCGGTGCAAGCTATAAAAATTGCTCTTTAAATATGTGTGGTTTATTAGTGCAAGGAAAATAAACTTTATACGTACTTGTGATATAGAAGAAATAAAAGCGACGTACTTCATAATAAAGTTCTTTCTCACAAGGGGCAATATAAAGTGACGTTCTTTTGCATTAAGAGATTGTGCATTCAACTATAAAAGCGCATGGCAACCTCTTCTTCCCTCTGCGAAGGGCCTATCTGTTACCTTTACTTTCTAGCACTTACCTTTATGTAAGAGTCGTGGTGATCTTCACCATTTCCTTTATTTCGCCTTTATCAAGTGTCATGTGTTGGGGAATGATCTAGAAAAATATATCCACTCGGATGTGGGTGATCATGAGGTATTATTGTTGACATTACCCTTGAGGTAAATAGTCGGGAGGCAAAACTATAATCCCCTATCTTTCTTCGTGTCCGATTGAATCTTTGACCTCATAGGTACCACGTGAGCGTTAGCAATTATGAAAGACCATAAGATGATTGAGTATGTGAATTTGATTTACACGCTCTTATATTGACTCTTTCCGACGTTGCGATAAATTGGAATTACCTCAATGACTCGAGATCATAGTTTGTTAATTCTCAATAGAGTTCTTGATGCATACTTTTCCTTGTGAATAAATTGTTAATCTAGTATAAGAAGTTCTATGTCAATGTGTGTTGCTGTTCTAAAGATAATCATGATACCCTCATGTCTGTATTTTATTTTATCGACTATCTAAACATGTGGGCATATTTATTGATCTCGTCTTTTGCTTGAGGACAAGCGAGGTCTAAGATTGGGGGAATTGATACGTCCATTTTGCATCATGCTTTTATATCAATACTTATTGTATTATGGGCTGTTATTACACATTATGGTACAATACTTATGCCTTTTCTCTCTTAGTTTACAAGATTTACATGAAGAGGGAGAATGCTGGTAGCTGGAATTCTAGACTGGAAAAGGAGCAAATCTGAGAGACCTATTCCACATAGCTCAAAAAGTCATGAAAACTTATGGAGAATTGTTTCTGAATATATCTATACCTAATAATAAAGCGGCTATTGCTTCCGTCGAAAAACCCACCATGGCATTTTTACAAAATAGGTCCTGTAATTTTTGTTATTCAACCCGCGCTCCATCATTTATCTGCAACGCAAAAGGAAAAAAACGATTCGCTGCAAAAATTATTCCGTCGACCCTGGGCCACCCTGGCCTGTGCCCAGGCCGCCGCCACACTACTCACCACCGCGGCCAACCTCAACCGCCACCGCTGCCGATCTCAACTCACCCGCCTCCGCGGCTGTACCTCTCCCTGCTCACTGCCCCCGTTGCAGCGCTCGAGCGCATCGCGTCAACCCTGGTCCACCCTGGCCTGTGCCCAGGCCGCTGCCACACCACTCGCCGCGGCGGCCGACCTCAATCACCACTGCTGTCGATCTCAACCCACCCGCCTCCGCGGTCGTACCTCTGCTCGCTTGCTGCCCTCATTTCGGCGCTCGAGCACAGCTTCTGGATCAAATCAACGCGCAGCTACAGCGACTTGCGATGATGGGTCTGCTCGATGCAGAACAACGGCGGCGCGCGGATAAGGCGCGGCGGAGTGAAGTAATTGCAGGTGGAGGTGGGCCTCCATGGCTCACACGGGGAACCCCGAGGTTATGGCGCGGCAACGGCGACTCCTTATGGCCAGATAGAGGCGCCTAACCCTTGCTCCCCTCATCTTATCCCCTCCTCCTGCAGGAACTCATCATCTGGTGAGATCCCCTCCCCATGCCTCCAATCGTGTGCCAAGCATGGGCAAGAAATTTTATTTTGTGGAAATTTGTTTGCTGATGAATGAATGTATTGAATGTAAGATTGCATTGTTGTAGAGAGAGAGAATGGAACACCACCTTCAATTTGTCATCTGATCCCACATTCTCTACCATATGAGTGAAATAAGATAACACTCCATTGATCAATTCATGTAGTCTCTTTGTTTTGCTTTGCTTGTCCCGCTCAATTTCTCATCATGGTGGAATTAACAATGGACGGGTTGATTTCTCAACAAAATAGAATAGGACTGACTATATTAGTTAGTTAGCTTATTATTTTAATAAATCAAAATAATTATAAAAAGATTAAAAACGTGTGGTATTTTTTTTGTCCCGTTGCAACGCCGGGCACTTTTGCTAGTAAAAAATAATGGGCGAAAGAAGTCGCGGAGGGGACCCACCAGGAAGCCAGAAACCAAGGGGCGCGGCCTACCTCCTAGCCTCGCCCTGCAAACTTATGGGCCCCCTGGTAGGCCTCCGGTGCCCATATTTTGCTATATGAAGGGTTTTGACCTGGAACAAAAATCATGCCAGAGCTTTCGGGACGCGACGCTGCCGTCTCGAGGCGGAACTTCCACAGAACCAATCTAGAGCTCCGGGGGAGCTATTCCGCGAGGGAAACTTCCCTCCAGGAGTGTGAAATCGAAGCCATCATCATCACCAATGATCCTGTCATAGAGAGGGGGTCAATCTCCACCAAAATATTCAACACCATCTCCTCTCCAAACCCTAGTTTATCTCTTGTATCCGATCTTTGTCTCAAAACCTCAGATTGGTACCTGTGGGTTGCTAGTAGTGTTGATTACTCCTTGTAGTTGATGCTAGTTGGTTTATTTGGTGGAAGATCATATATATATGAGATCCTTAATGATTTTTAATACTCCTCTGATCATGAAAATGAATATGCTTTGTGAGTAGTTACGTTTGTTCCTGAGGACATGGGATAAGTCTTGTTATAAGTAATCATGTGAATTTGGTATCCGTTCGATATTTTGATAAGTTTTATGTTGTCTCTCCTCTAGCAGTGTCATGTGAACATCGACTACATGACACTTCACCATTATTTGGACCTAGAGGAAGGCGCTGGGAAGTAATAAGTAGATGATGGGTTCCTAGAGTGACAGAAGCTTAAACCCTAGTTTATGTGTTGCTTCGTAAGGGGCTGAATTGGATCCATATGTTTAATGCTATGGTTAGATTTATCTTAATTCCTATTTTGTAGTTTCGGATGGTTGCGAGAGAGGTTAATTATAAGTGGGAGGTTTGTCCAAGTAAGGGCAACACTCAAGAACCGGTCCACCCACGTATCAAATTATCAAAGTGACGAACGCGAATCATTTGAGCATGATGAAACTAGCTTGACATAAATTCACATGTATCCTTGGGAACGCTTTTCTTTATATAAGACTTTATCAGTCTTTTCCTTTGCTAAAAAACGATTGGGCCACCTTGCTGCACCTTTGTTACAATTGTTACTTGTTACCCGTTACAAATTACCTTATCACAAAACTATCTGTTACCGATATTTTCAGTGCTTGCATAGAATACCTTAGTGAAAACCACTTGTCATTTCCTTGTGTTCCTCGTTGGGTTCGATACTCTTACTTATTGAAAGGACTATGATAGAACCCCTATACTTGTGGGTCATCACGATGTTCGATCGCCTCCTGTCAGTCGTGCCCGAGCTCCTCGAGCACCGCGCTGTTAGTGCCCCTTCATGTCTGGCCAGCCGACGAGCTGCCAAAGAATAGTCAGGGCATCGCCTCTCCTTGCTCCCCATGCAACTCCTTTTCTTCTCTCCCTAATCCCTCTCTCCAGGGAATCAACACATCTAGGAGCTCCTAGCCATGGCCGCTGCCAGCAGCAGCGCAACCCCAACCAAGAGCTACCTCCACAGCCCTCACAAGCGCCTCCCTCACCAAGTGTTGGACGCCCAAGCTCCCATGGGTGCGTGAGCCAGGAGCCCCGAAAACCTTACCGACGTCGGCTATGGGCCGCCCTGCTGATTCCCTCTCCCTTCCCTTTGTTTTCCTCTCCAGAGTGTTCTCTTCTTCCTTGAGCTCCCTCTCCCTATTTACCCCTTTTTTGTGTCACGTACCCAACCATGGAAGTCGCCATGAATGCCAAGATTCACCAGACGACTAGACTACACAATCCCTCGCTGGATCCATGGTGCCCGCATGGGATCTTACCCGTTCCGATCGGTTCGCGCTGATCCCATGGCTAGGACCTCCCATATTGTCGTCTCTACAAGACCAAGAAGTTGGTGCTGCCTTTGTTCTTCGCTAAAGAGTAGTTGTAGCTCGCACGCCAAGTGTTGACTTAGCCTACACCTAGCTCGAGCGCCCTTGTGGGTCGCGAGTGCCACTAGCCCCACACCAACAGGCCCATCCTAGCCCAAGGTGAGACTTCACTCACCATAATATCTTGGGAAGTTGAAGCCCATCTTACCAAAACCCCCCTCCTAGCCCGACTCGCAATGGAGCGAGATGCTCATCTACAAGGTCGTGGATTCATTACCATGCACCCCTATATTTTTGTCTGTTGTGTTTTAGTTTTGCACACACACGTACACTTGGGCTTGTTCCCACCTGTGGGCTGGTGCAAGCTGTTGCAATCCAGCCCACATATAAGATGTAATGCCCAATATGCGATCCTATCCTTATTTTGGCACACGGCCTTCGACAGGGATAGAAGCACATCTCGTCACTTCGCAAGAATGGATATCGTTACAAGTACATGTATAGAAGAGATGAGTATATGGAATTATCTTACACTCACCACAAGGTACATAAGGATCACATGAATACAATAACATGTTCAATCACCATATAGAAGAGCAGGTCCAACTACGGACGAAAACAAATGATAAAAGAACGACATCCATCCTTCCTATCCATATCTACCGGCCTCGAACCCATCGTAGATCTATGAAGAACAAGAAGAAGAACACCAAATAACACAATCATCGCGCTCATGTCAAAGTACCATTTTACCTCCACCTGCAACTGTTGTTGTAGTAATGTGTGAGCCACAGGGACATAGCAATTTCATTTCCAAAGGTATCAAGACTAGCAAAGCTTAATGGGTAAGGTATGGTTAAGTGGTGAGACTGCAGCAAGCGACTAAGCATTTATTTGAGGTGGCTAACATATGAGTACAAGAATAAAAGAGGGATGAACTACGCATAACGGGCGTGAACTAATGATCATCAAATGAATGATCCTGAACACCTACTTACATCATACATAGCCCCAAAGTGCCCTCTTCCGGATGTAGAACTCACGAGAAGAGACAGTCACGGTTATGCACACAATTGTCATATCATAATTAAGTTTACTTTAAGTTATCTAGAACCGGATGTTAAACAAAGTTTACAAATTTCCTACATCCCCGCGGGCATGGATTTCCAAAACTTTAACCCTATATGGGTGCTCCAACTAGTCCATCACAAACTACCACATGCTGCGTCAGAATAACCTCAACCACAAAAACCCGTGATCTCCTCGGGTTCCTATTGGAAAACCTCAACCTTGAGATAGCCCAAAATATCCTCGGAATTCCTCATACAAGATATTTCGTGAAAGATAAAACAAGTCCAGCAAGGCTGCCTGACGTGTCGATGAATCCGATAGGAGCCACATATCTCGTTCTCACGACATGACGGATAAGCACAGCGTACGGTGGCCCCATAGAAATCTCCCAACTTCACCCGAGTTGGCCAAGCAATGCGGATGATACGCATGATGCGATGATGAATACGACAAACAAATACACCACACAGAGACAATGGAATAAAAAGGGGAATCTTCTAGAGTGTCGGTTCCGAGCACATACACAAGATACTAGTTTCTGTGATTTTCTCCATTTATGGAGCATGCAGATTCACACATACATGTACAATTTTAAAATGTTAATATCTAATTAAACGTCCCTCATATTAAAACATCTTCTATATAAAAATCATTATAATTTTGTGTAGATTAATAATATCCAACTAGCATGCATGATAAAATTGTTTAGCATGCTGTTTTTATTTAATTTCCATTATGCCATTTGAAAAACGGTTTGTCTCATAACTAAATAACCGTAGCTTGGATTAAAATGATCCACATATGCAATTTAACTAGGAAAACATGTATAATCACGTGGTGGACTTTATTTTCTCGTTTAACAAAATTATAGTGCAGCTCTGGACCAAAAATCGAAAATTACATATGGGGACTTTTCGGAATTGTTATTCCTTGTACCGGCCTCATTTAAACTTTCCTAGATATGTAGTCTACTTATGGTTCACCTTGTGCCATGTTTAGAAACATTTAATATTGTTATGTAAATAAATGAGAGTGAACTAAAAGATTCGAATGTCTAGTTTCATCAATATGCAACTCGTTGCATATTGAACTTCACTTAATTTGTAATGATTAATTGTTGCATCTTGCCATGCCATGCCTATTTTAACCGGACCTGCATCATACTTTATTGCGCATCATATCATGAATACTTTGTGGTGTTTACCATGCGTTGTTTGTTTGTTTCTAGATTTGCTTCTCCTTGCTAGAGTTCCGAACCAGTTCGGAGTGTGAGGATTCGTTCGACTACGTTGATTCGTCTACTTCATGGATTCATTGTTCTTCCAAGCGTGATCTCATGCAAGATGCATTTCCCTAGATACCACTACCATCATTGCCATACCAGTTGTCTTGTTCTATCGCTATGTATCGCTGCCCACCAATTGTATGTCAAGCACCCCCAACCTCCATGATCGGACTATAACCTCCACCTTCCCAGCAAACCATTGTTTGGCTATGTTACCGCTCGCTCAACCATTCTTATAGTGTTGCTAGTTGCAGGTGCAAGTTGTTTCCATGTGACAACATGGATCTTGGGATACCACAATATTATTGCTATTTAATTTAATGCAGATATATACTTGGTAAAAGGTAGAAGGCTTGGCTTTTTGGTTGGCGTTTCGTTCCACCTTAGTCCCTAGTTACTTGTGTACGAGTGTTATGTTCCATATTAAACACTCCTAACATGCTTGGGATTGTTATGAGGACCCCCTTGATTTTTGGTTTGGGACAAAACTCTTCCGGCAAGGCCCAACATTGGTATTATTTACTTAATAACAACTAAAATGTTCATAGGGCATGATCACCCCGTGGATAACTAATCATCCCCCCGCCCCTGGGCCAATGCACCTCAAGAGTGTTGGTCCAAACTGAGCGATGTTCGGCTGCCGTGGTGACCTCGGATTTCAGCGTTCCCACGTCTTGCCCATATGGTAGTGCCCTGAGAAAGGGATATGCGAGGCTCCTATCGGGATCTCGTCCACTGGGCGGTCTTGCCTAATTTGTTTTACCTTTCTCGAACATATTTTGTACTATGATTTTGATGATATCTTGGGCTATCTCGAGGTTGAGGTTTTCCAATGCACACTACTAGGGAAGAGCTTACTAGTAGCGTCGGTTTGTGGGCTAGGAGTATCATGGGTGCCTGCGTTACTCCTACGATGGTACAACTAACTTTTAGGAGTAGTGCGGTTCTTAGCCAGCGCTATTGCTACTTACGACTACCAGTAGCGCGCCTCTACCCATCGGTACTGCTAGCTTTCTTTAGCATGTCCTTGGGAATGACGCTATTGGTAAGGAAGCGCTGCGGGTACTCTAAAGCTCCATGTTGTTTCTATTTTTTTTATTTTCTATTCTCATGTATTTTCATTTTTCAGGTTTTATACAATTACAACATACACATATATTTAAACTATATGAAAAAAGGAATGTCTCATCATTATTATCAGAGTGATACAATATAGTCTCAACATATCATTATTATCAAACACAAATGTTGTCAATCTCATCATCTCGAAATAGCGATACAAGTTAATTATCAGATGTTTCTTACATTGTCACCCCACACACATGTTTCATTATCTACCTAAACTATGACATACGAGAGAAGAGCAATCACGATGAGAAAAAGTGGGATTATGTAGTAGTTTTTGCGGCGCCGGTTCTGAATCCTCTGTTGCGCTATGAATCTCAAGTAACTAGCTTCAGCTTCCATTCTGCTATCAAGCCCTTTGTGGCTTCCACCCGAGAAGCAAAACACTTGGGCCTGTCACTCTCGCCACTCAGCGTACACACCCGGAGCATGCCCTACATACACGGCATACCACTTCCTCGTCATCGTTGATCTATATACCTGTCAGAGATGCACATATATCATCAAGCAACTTCAATGATAATATGGAGCATAAGATACGTCGTCCTGTGAAGAGAAACGGTTATGAAATAGAAGCAACATATAGTAAACATAATTAACAAAATTCATTGTACCGAAACTAATTAACTAGAGTGTGGCACCATTTACATCTAATAGTTTTGTCATACTCAGACATTGAAAGTTTTTCGTACAGAAAGTAACAACCAACTAAACAAACACATTGTCTAAAATAAGTGCACTCTTCCCATATGTCCATATCCAAGAGGACACACCAAGCTTAGTAAAAGGCGTCATGTCCTGACGCTGTAGGGTATGCCGGTTCGGACGTCAGCTCATGATATTGGGCCGCCGCAGAACGTCCCATTCTCTTTGAGGACGTCTTTCATGACGATGGATGCAATTTCCTTCTGGATCCGGTAGAAATCATTTTGAAGTCGATTATCTAGGACGACACACCGAGACTTAGTAAAAGGTGTCATGTCCTGACGCTATAGGGCTATGTGGGTTCGGACATAACCTCATGATATTGGGCCATCGTAGAACATCCCATTCTCCTCGAGGACGTCGTTCATGACGATGGACACAATTTGTTGCTGGACTCGGTAGAAATCATTTCGAAGTAGATTATCTGGCATGGTCCAAAGGCTTCGACCTATCTCTGGATATGGCTATTGGATGAATATTTCATGCAAAGTGAATGCACATCCATTGTGCACTCCATCATCAGATGGATGACGTAGAATCCATCATTATCACTTCTTGCTGGTCACTGGATGCAACATAAGTCAGTCTTATGGCCGAAACATAGCCCGAACTTATTTGTTTTTTTGACTTGGATGTAGCCACCCTGCATGTTGAAGCCTAGGAGAGTTTTCTCTAGAACATACTTGATGTGTGTGTAATCTTTCTTCTCTATGTTCTTCGACGGGTCCAAATATAGAGTGTGGGAGAAACACGGGTAAAGAATGATGAGAACGGAAAGGCACCCTCCACTTCACATAATACACGATCAAGTTAGCCTCCATGCATGCAAACTAATTATTGAAATGCTCGAAAGGATATATGTGTTATAGTGTCTATCTGCGTCCAACTTACTTGTGATGATAAGGTAGGAGAATAGTTTCTTTGTCCTTCTTGATGAGCAAGAATTCTTCGATGTACTTCCTCGCATATTGATGGTTGGCTTTGTTGATTGAAAAGAAGTTCTCATCCATGTTGTATGGGTCAACAACTGCAAGACCAGTGATTTACTCTCTCCTGACTATGTAGTTCATGTGTAGTGCATACAGGCGGATGAACGTAAAATCGAGTTTCCTCATTTGAAACATCTGGAAGATGTAATCAAATCGTAGAAAGAATAGGTCTGCGGGGCATATGTGTACGTACATGCCACTTCTCGGCACATGAACCATATAAAGTGGGTATCCTGGATCATCCGAGGCGAGGAGGCTTCTCTTTGTCGATGACACATGGTCATGGAGTCTGCTGAGATACCCTGTTATGGCAGCTAGCGCTTCTGCTGGTACCATTGGCTTTCCCGTGACATGGATTAATGACGCATGTTTCATCGGTACATGGCCAACCCTGGTGTGCAGAGGCGGCTGGCTGCTAGAAGCAACGTTGGCAACTTTATTGCATTTTCTCGTCGATCTCTTCCGCTGCTTCTTCTTGGTGGGCTCAGGTACTGGTCGGTCTGTTATACCCTCCCTGAGCACCGCTCCTAGTGTTGTCGGTCTTAGCATTGAACGACTCTGGCTAATAAGTAGTTGAGCATGGGTGGAATCGGCATCTGGAGGCGTGTGCTACGAGGATTGCATGAACAAAGACTTCTTGCACTCCCGAGGACGTTCCAGATCTAGTACACCTTGCATCTCATGTTCATATGGTTGACGAATTATTAATTCATTATCAAAGGCGGTATTGAGGTACTGGAGAGGGTCATTCTCCCCCATGTCATGATCCATATCATCTTCCATGGGGACGATGTTATTATCCGCCGGAATGGTCGACCCTCCTTCCTCGTGTTTTTTGATCTCACCGAGCAACACAGACGATGGTTGTAGTTGTGTAGGTGGGGTTGTGTTAAAACCTTCTTGATCTCCCGTTAGTGTGCTCCCGTCCACCTCGACACGAAGAAGATTCTTCGGCCGCACGATCGGACAATATTTTCATTGGCCAAGTTGTGTGGGCGTCTCGTCATCCTCTCCACCGATTTGTATGGGACGAGAAAAACCCTCATAGCCCACTTTCAGACTCTCCACGGAGACCCTTAATGTGTCATTAGGCATCTCTCAGCGGTGGAGCAACCGATACTTGGGCTTCATTATAGTACCCTTCCCCACATCCACCAACCTTCCCTTCATGTGGTAAAGGAGGGTGCACGAAGTGGAGTCGGCCTGCGAAGACATGTACGTGTGCAGTGTGAGAGTTCCAAAAATAATGGGAACTGCAGATTAATTAATTAGTTGTGTTAATGAGGGTGCGAAACGTATTTATCGTGAGGGTATCGAGCTCAGCCAATGTCGACGGTTCGACATTCAAGCTAGAGACGAAGATAGGGCTGCTGCGAGAGTTGGGTGTGGGAGGAGGTGCTGGAGTAGGTGTGGGTGCGGTTACCATATCAGGTATGGGTGTGGGTGCGGTTTTCATTGATTATCTCCCGGTGAAGCTGGGCATGTGAAAATCAGTTGGTGCCGCGTTTGGATTTTGTTGCATCTAGCTCACCACACTCAGAATCAAGCTTGTAAAGGTAGGTGCCATATCAATTCTGCAAGCAGCTACCGCTTCCCGGATTGCCTTAGCTTTGGTATCTGCTCCTGCTTTTTCGATCGCCCGCGCCACCTTCTCGTTGATAGTCACTTGACTGAAATTATTTCTTTGTCTTTTGGCCTCGGGGCCCTTTGAATAATAGTACTTCCATGTGGCACCGTCTCTGGCGCTGTGCACAAGTCCATATTGCGGCCGCAGGTCCGGTGGGTGTACCATTATTAAGTTCATGGCTCTGGTGAAAGGAGTGTCCCACTTGTACTTCCCCTATGACTCAGTAGATTGAGTCGACGAGTCGTTCGCCTGCAATCTTCTGTTGTTGTCTCTGCAAAATGGAGCGTGAATCGTTTATGAATGTGACTAGAATGTAGTAGACTTCATTGATCAGAAGCTAATATATAAGTTTGTAAAAAGGATAATTACTAGTAATCTGATGAATTTCCTAATCGGCCCATCGGTGAAAAATATATATTTTTAGGGTCCTAGAAGAATCGAGCCCTATAGAAGTCGTGCTATTGCTGGTCGATGATCCCCAAAATTTCACGTTCCACGTCCTCCTTTGCCCACACATGACTCTTTCCCGTGTAACCACGACTTCCAAGGAGGTGGTACCCCATGTTCTTTGCCTACAGCTGCTTGCTTCTCTCCGACTTGGCCTTGGCAGCTTCTTCATTGCAAGTCTCCTTGAACTTTTCAAAGTCCTCTAGCGTAATGGTCGGATTGTCTGCAACAATATCGATGCATGTTTCATTGTCTACTTCAATCGTCTTTTCCACCCTAGTTTTTCAAGTGCTCAATGCGTTGGTGAACTTCCCTAGGGCTTTGTTGTTGATTTTTTCATGGCAGCATCTTTCCATGGGTTGAAATCGTCATTCCTATTCGAGTTATATTACAAGTTGCATTTTCCTAACATGGGCCCTGTTTGGATACTCTAACTCGGTTAGAGGTTAGAGTTAGATTCTAACTCTAGACTAACCTTGAACTAACTTTAACCAAAGAGGTGTTTGGATGGAAGGGTTAGATTGTCAATAAATGCACTTTTTCCAATCATTTGACTCCTTTATCTAAGATTTTGTGTGGTGGAGGAAGAGTGAAAAGTAACTTTTTCTGGGCCCCACCCAACTCTAACCCAAAAAAGCACCTCTTGGATGGGTTAGATTTTTTAGGTGGTTTAGATGCATCTAACCAACTCTAACCCACCCTGTTTGGATTTTTGAGGGTTAGATAAGTTCAATCTAACCAACTCTAACTCTAACCCTGGGATCCAAACACGGCCATGGTATTACAGTTTTATGGTTTTTCTTAAGCACACGCAACTCGTGCTTTTCTCATCCAGTTACTGCATCTATCGCTTCTTGTATTTTCTATGGATGATTGTTGTCGTGTTCGTGCTATATCCCCCTCACCGACGCTCACATCTGTTCCCTCCGTGCGTTCCACCGGCTTAGTGTGGCCCTGATCCAGGCGATCCATCCGCTGCCCATGGTCGCTGCTCTACCTATTTCCTCTATCCCACGGGGCAGGTCCATCCGCAAGGTCCTTGGCCATGATCCAGACAACGGATCCCCTGCCCACAATCCTGCCGCCCTCGCATCATCATCGCAATTGTTGTCCTTTCTCACCTGGAGCCTTCGCGTCCTTGCCGCATCTCCCCTGCCAGCCTCCGCCCTCACTGGATCTCCACCCTCACCGGTTCTTCACTGTCGGCCGCCGCCCCTCGCCGGTTCTCCAGTGCCAGCCGCCGCCCATCGTCGCTTCCCCCGCCAGCTTCTCTTTTCTGCTGCTGGAGGTAGGCTGCCTTCCTAGCCACCAGTGTTGACCTGCCTAGCCACCGGTGCTGCACCTGCTTGCTGCTACTGTAGCCTGGCTGCCTTTCTACTGCCAGTGTTGCTTTCAGGGTGTTTGGTTGGGTTTCCAGCCAACTTCCGTCTACCGGCTTCTAAGCCAAAAGCTTCTATTTAGGGGCTTCGGGCTGCAGCTATGGCTTTCGGCCTTGTCACAGCCGGAGCCGAAAGCCACAGCTGCAGCCGGAAGCCCCTAAATAGGAGCTTTTTGGCTTCGAAGTCGGAAGCCGGAAGCTGGCTGGAAGCCCAACCAAACACCCCATTTATGCTGCTCGATTCACTCCTTGTCAACTGACCTGGTCGCCTCTACTACTTCTCATCTGCTTTGTTTTGACAGTTGAGTAAAGAAGAAGAAGAACTCTGCCACATGTCCTTGCATTTCGATGGTATTTTGTATGATGATTCTGTCTCGCACATGCATTTTCTGTCAGTTCTTCATGCTCGTCCGTCTATGACGGTATTTCCTTCGCATCTTCTGAAGAGTGTGGTGGTCGCTCCCCTACGATTACTCGAAAGACTTCCACATATGATGATTTTCGCTCTACACTGACTCCTCTCGTGACTTCCAATGGTGATCGTCGCTCCTCGCCAACACCTCTCGCGACTTTCATCTTCGGTACTCGTGCATATGACTCCATCTCCCGTGCTTCACATACGAGACTTTCCACCTCTATTGCCTTGTCTACCAGCTCTTTTCAACAGTGCCATCATTGCCTGTGTCGGTTATGTCACATCCCTAGCTACCCTTTGATGATTAGCAAGATTGTGCTCATGTTTTATTCTTGTATTAAAAATGAAAATAAAAATCAAAGATAAACCCTAGCACTTTCATATTTAATCCAATTCAAAACTTGTGATAAATCAATGAACCCAAAATGGTCTTCATAAAAATTCATCAATTTTGATAAATAGTGGAAACAATATTTCAGGGGTGGATTTCTATTTAAAAATACTTTTGGCATTTTATTTAAAACCCAAAAGACTCTGATAATATTCAAATAAGGGGTTTTAATTATCTCTGGTTATTATAAAATGTTGAATCTTTTATGTTGGCTTGGAAATATTAGAAATGACACCCCAGAGTTTATTCACTAATTATAGGAATAGTTTGGAGCCAAAATAAAATCAAACAAATGTCAGAATTGTTTTAACAGAAATAGAAATGGAAAAAATGAGAAAATCTTACCTGACGCTCAGCCCAGCCCAGCTTCCTCCTCCCCGTCATCTTCCTCGGGCCAGTAGGCAGCAGGAGGTGGCCGCCGCCTCCTCCGGCGCGGCCGTGCACGTGAGTGCCTGCCTGGCCTCCCCGTCGTGCTGGCCGTGAAGGGATAAGCCCCCGCAACCCATTCCAGCCCTCTCCCTCTCGCCATTCGCTCCCCTGTGCCCCTCCTCTCGGCCGCCATTAGAGACGAGCTTGAGCTCGAGCTCGCCGTCGTCTCTGGCCACCTCAAGCCTCCCCGAGCACGCCGTTCGCTCCGCCTCATCGAGCACGTCGTCCTCGCCAAAGGAAAAGAGCCCCCGAGCCATGCATCACCCCCATTACCGTCGTCTTCCACCTTCGGCCGCCGACAAGTCGTCCTCGATCTGTCAGATCCAGCGCCTCCCCGAGCAGGCTGAGCATTTCATCGACACCGCAGTGAGCTCGTGATAGTTTCCCCCTAATTTCCCCTCTTTTTCCTCCACCCTAGCACAGAGGTCATCGGGCCCGAACTCCGAAAGCCGCCATAGCTCGTCGCCGGTGCCCTCCGGCCACCCTCAGTCCCTCCCGATGCTCCTATTAGATGGGGTCGAGCCTGGGCTTCATCCCAGTGCTCTCAGTAATCCCGAATCCGAGGCCTGTAGCGTGAACCAGAGCATCTCCGGCGAGCCCTCCACCACGGCTAAGGTCGCCGGCGATCACCCTCCGGTGGGGGTCGACTTGGACAGCTCATTAGAGCCTAATCCTCCCTAGGGCCACTGATAGTGGGTCAAACCCCACTTAGCCTCTAGTCAGCGCGGGATTAGCCCCTGAGCCACTGACAAGTGGGCCCTACTGGTCAGGTTTGACCTGACCAGCCCTTGTTGACCCTGCTGATGTCATGCTAACGCAGTAAATCCAATTCTGTGATTTAAATAATTCCAGAATAAATGCAAAACTTTGGAAATTCATAAAAAAATTAAATATAACTTCAAATTTGACAAATAATATATGCAAATTGATCTGAAAAATTTAATAAACACAATGGTGCTATTTTCATGCATGACAAACAAAGTTATGAAACAACATCAGGTCAAATCAATTAAAGGAATTTAATAAATGTCCCATTTTAAATAGTATTTGAATTTGAATTCAAATCAGCATCAAATCAAAGGTTTGATAGCCACACTAGCTCATGCTACATTTCATTTCATGCCATGATCATGCATCATATTGTTGCATAAGAATGTTATTGATTGACGTTATTATTTTGGTAGGTTGTGCCCTTCCGGATACGTCCGAATATCCGACTGACGGATTTAATCCTTTTGCTGAGCAACAAGGCAAGCATCCTTTTGATCATCCCGATATAATCCCATGTTCTTGCTCCTGCTCCAAGTTATTGCATTAGAACAAAATATTTCAAATGCTTTACTTCGGTAGCTGAACCTATTCCTTTGCATGACCTGTCATTGTCACAGTAAATAGCCAAACCTTGCAACCTAGCATACCTAGTAGTTGCTTGAGCCATGATGTGCCTTTTCCTGCTATTCTTGCTATGCCTAGAGTTGTGTTAGGTCTGTTTCATCTGGGTGATGAACAGAAATGGATGGATGTGTTCTAGTGACTAAGTATAAGTGTGGAACCTGATTTGGTAAAGGTACCGATGAAAGGCTATGTAGGAGTACATGGTGGGTTGTTTCATTAGAACCGTCCTTAGGAACCGAGTTCCGTGTATGTAATCCAAAACTAGATACTACCACACGTTGGGATACTAAATTGACCCTCTCAGCTTATTAATCACCTAGTACTCGGTCCAGGAGTTGCAAGTAGTTTCTGGTGTTTATAGTCATGCTGGAGGTCGTGCATAGTGCTGACCTTAGAGGTGGGCTATGATGCGGTAGGCAGTGGCACGGTGTACCAAGTGGCACCTGGATGGTGGGCTTCGGAACCCTGCGCACATCATTTTGGGCCGTGGTGAAACCTCGCCCAGACTTCCGTGCGGGTTCACTCTCAAATAGGCGATAAACCTAGACTAGGTATTAGCATGGTTAACGGTCGTGGCCGACTCCCTCGCTCGACTTCCGCTTCAAGGTTGCCGAGGTGCATGACATGCACATGGCGATAAGTGGCGAGAGCGTGAGTGAAGAAGTACACCCCTGCAGGGTTATGATCTATTCGAATAGCCGCGTCCGTGGATATGGACTACTTGAAGACATATGTTGTTCATAGATAACTTTTATGGCTACTCATAAAAGAATCAAGATAAGTGTGAGTATCATGTATGGCATTTCCGTAGGGAGACGGAAAGGAGTCGATGATAATGTATTGTTGTGGTGGTAATGGACTCGTGTATGACTTATCAAAATTGTTTAAAACTATTTAAAATTATAGTTTTGTCTAGCCAAGAGTCAAAGCTGGCTTGCTGCATGAAACACCACAACCCATTTATTGATACATGTGCATGAGTAGATAGATTTATTCTCAAGTCTTGTTGAGTACTTTTGTACTCATGTTTGCTTAATAAATGTTGCAGAGGATACCCACGAGCCAACAGGTGGGTTCTATCTAGACCTCGATCATGACGAGTAGCTGGTATCCTAGCTACGACCTGACCCCTTTCAGAAGGGATCTGTAGATAGTCAGACTTTATTCCTTTTCCATTCAACTGTTTGTGCTCACACGGCTTTAATGCTTCCGCTTGGTTTGTATGACTCTGCTTGTATGACTTGAGTGGCGGGACATGTGACCCCTAGCTCTATGAACTTATTATGCAAGACTCTTCCGAGTCTTCTAAATAAATGTTGTGATGTTGTATGGTTATGTTGTGATGCCATTGTTGCATCTATGCATATCGAGTATGTCATGCATACGTGTGATGCACTGTGATATGTATGGGATTCAAGACCTAGTCGTATGCCCTTAGTAGCTCTATATACAGATAAATGCCCCTCTGTGTTCCACCGAGCCTTGGTAGTTCGCTACTGCTCCGGACACATTGGTTGACCGGCATGTATCCTTCTTAGTTGCTGTGTCTGTCCCTACGAGGAAATTTCACGCGGTGTAATGGAGTCCTTGTAGCTTGCTACGACTCGTCTATACTCGCTGATGACCGACACCTGCTTTGCTGGCTTATGTATGCCTGTCTCTGTACAATTGAGCCACTTGAGTTTATGACTAGTCATGTCAACCCGGGTTCTTTGACATTGGAATGCTAGCAACACAATTGTATACGTGAGTAAAAAGGTACAAACGGTTCCGGCTAAGGTAAGGTGGCAGCCGTGGGGTTAACCGTGCGTGAGACCGCAAAGGGATGCGATGCATTACAGGCTGGATTCCTATGGCCTAGGATCGGGGTCCCGACAGGTTATGTGTCTCTCATCTCCCATCCTTAGTTCAACGTGGTCATCTCGGACCCGTCTCTGGTGGTGTCTCTTTAGAGTATCAGGGTTGTCGGCTTGGTAAACAAGTTTAGTTACCATATCTTCATAGTGAGACAGTGTCTCAACGTCCTTTTAACCTTGTTCAGTCTTATGTGTAGGATCCAGCTCCCTTTGCCTCGAAGGGGGGACATCGCTACTATATTATCTTTATAGATGATTTCTCTCGACTGGATATATTTCATGTCTTCTCGTAGTGAGGTCTTATTTATCTATATGCATTTTTCTGCCATGGTTCACACTTAGTTCTCTAGGCCTATTCGTGTGTTTCGTGTTGACACTGCTGGAGAGTATATCTCCGAGATGTTGCATGGATTTCTTGCTAAGCAGGGTACTCTTGCTCAGTTCTGTTGTCCTGGTGCTCATGCTCAGAATGGCATGGCTGAGCGCAAACATCGTCACCTTCTCGAGACGGCTCGTGGGATGATCATCACCGCCTCTCTTCTGCCTCACTTTTGAGCCGATGCTCTCTCCACTTCCACCTATCTCATCAAGCTTCAGTCATCCACTGCCTTACACGGTAGCATACCTTTTGAGTGTCCCTTTGATCATTCTCCCGATTACTCAGTTCTTCGTTTGTTTGGTTGTGTTTGCTATGCTCTTCTTGCCCCTCGTGAACACACCAAACTATCTGCTCAGTCAGTTGAGTGCACTCTCTTAGCTTATAGCGATGAGCATAAGGCATATCGTTGTTGGGATCATGTTGGTCATTGGATGTGTATTTCTCGGGATGTGACTTTTGATGAGTCTCGTCCATTCTACCCACGTCCATCGTCCTCGACCTTTGGAGTGGAGGGTATATCTTTCCTCACTTTTCCTGACACACCTATCACTCGTTGAGCCCTTGCCCGTTCGTCCTACTGCCCCTGCATCTCCAACTATTGCAGATTCGACGCCATCATCTCCCATGGTTTCGCGACCCCGCTTGTTACATGATTCTATACCTTCATCCCCGTTGTCTTCTCCACCACCTTCGCCTATTCTAGACATCCCTCCTCGTGTTCTTATGTCTTTTCCTCAGTATTATACTCGTCGTCCCCGTGTTGTGGATGTGTCTACCGATGTGCCATCTTCCTCATCGCAACCTAGTTATGGCTTGCGTCGTCGCCCGCTTCTGCCCGTTGATCGCCTTGGTTTTCCAACACCTGGTGCTGCTGTTATTGAGCCGATGTGTTATCGTCAAGCTGTTGTTCATCCCGAATGGCAGTTTGCGATGGCCGAGGAGCTTGCAGCTCTTGAGCGCACCGACGCATTTGATATTGTTTCTCTTCCTCTTGGTGTTTGTCCCATCACTTGTAAGTGGGTCTACAAGGTTAAGACTCGCTGTGATGATTCTCTTGAGCGTTACAAAGCTCGTCTCATGGCTCGTGGCTATCAGGAGGAGCATGGTCATGATTATGATGAGTCTTTTTGCCCTATGTCCCATATGACCACTGTTAGCACACTTCTTGTCGTGGACTCTGTTCACCATTCGTATGTGTCTCTGCTTCATGTTAAGAATGCCTTTCTTAGTGGTGATCTGCGTGACGAGGTTTATGTGCAGCTCCAACCTGGGTATTTTGTCCCTGACGGCATGGTATGTCGTCTTCGTCGCTGTCTCTATGGCCTTAAGCAAGCCCCTCGCACATGGTTTGAGTGTTTTGCCTCTATAAAGATTACCGCTGGTTTTTCAGCGAGTGTTCATGATCCAACGTTGTTTATCCACCTTTTTGCTCATGGTTGGACTCTTCTTCTTCTAGATGTTGATGGCATGATTATCAATGGCGACGACCCCGAGTATATTGCCTTTGTGAAGGCTCATCTTAGTGAGTAGTTTCTTATGTCTAATCTTGGTCTTTTTTGCTACTTTCTTGGGATTGAGGTCACTTCTACCTCTGATGGCTTTTATATTTCCATGGAAAGGTATATCCAGGATCTTGTTGCTTGTGCTGCTCTTACTGATGAGCGCACTATTGAGACTCTCATGGAGCTCAATGTTCACCTCCGTGATAATGATGGTGACCCCTTTCATGATCTGACACATTATCAACATCTTGTTGGGAGTCTTGTCTATCTGGTTGTCACTCGTGTGGATATCTTCTATCCGGTCCATATTCTCAGTCAGATTGTCTCCGCCCCCACTTCGGTTCACTATAGTCACCTCCTTCGTGTTCTTTGATATCTTCGGGGCACGAGCTCTCATCGGCTGTTCTTTCCTCGCTCTGGTTCATTACAACTTCACGCCTATTCGGATGCTACGTGGGCTAGTGATCCCTCATATCGCTGTTCACTTTCTGCTTACTGTGTTTTTCTTGGTGGTTCTCTCATTTCCTAGAAGACGAAGAAGTAGACAACAGTTTCCCGTTCGAGTGGAGAGGCTGAGTTCCTAGCTATGGATCTGTTTATGGCGGAGGTCACTTGGTTAAGGTGGTTATTTTAGGACTTTGGTGATTCCGTCACTACACCTACTCTGTTATGGTTTGACAGTACAAGTGCTATTAGCATTGTGTGCGATACTATGAAGCATAAGCTCACCAAGCATGTTGGTGTTGATGCTTTTTATGTGCGCATTGGTGTGCAGGATTAGGTTATGGCTCTTCAGTATGTGCCTTCTGAGTTACAGTTGGCGAATTTCTTGACAAAGGAAAATACTAGAGCACAACATGGATTCTATCTCTCCAAACTTAGTGTTATTTATTCACCATGTGTTTGAGGGGGGTGTTAGAGCACAACATGCTTCATATATATATATATATATATATATATATATATATATATATATATATATACATATTGGCCATTGGCCCTCAGGCAATACAAGTTGCATATTCCTAACAATTCCGACTGGGAACACAAATCGTGTGCGCAACCTAGTTAGGAGCAGTTACTTTAAATGTTCATTCTTCCCATATTTTTGTGTTGTTGATGTTAGCGGTATCTTGTAGGATGCATGCTAGTTGGTTTCCATAACATGTTGCCACTTCCTCGCGGCTATGTTGTCTAGAACTCGCCGGGGTGCACCATCATGACCACCATGCACTAGTAGAAAATGGGTCTTTCGGTCGAACCCCAAAACCATATTAGCCCCGGTTCAAACTAAAACCGGGACCAATACCAGGCATTGGTCCCGGTTCGAGCTGCCAGGACCTAGCGGGGCAATAGCCCCGGTTCGATTCGATGCATTAGCCCCGGTTCGCGCCAAAAACCGGGACTAATGATCCAGCGATTGACACGTGGTGTTCCGCGGTGGTGGCAACCGTTCGTATCCCCCTTTAGTCCCGGTTGGTGGCTCAACCCAGGACTAAAGGTCTGACACGTGGCCTGCCATAGTGGTGGCAACCGTTGGTATCCCTCTTTAGTCTCGGTTGGTGGCTCAACCCGGGACTAAAGGCCCAAACGGTTTGCATCCCGCTTCCCAAAACCACAACCGAAGCAGAGTCTCTGTCGCGTCGCCATTTCTCTGTTCTTCTTCCTCTCTCGCTCTCGCTCTGTTCTTCCCCTCTCTTCTTCCCTTCTCTTCTTCCGACATGCCAACTCGCTTTGGAGAGGTGCTCGCACTTGGCAAGACCAAGCTCGTTGTCGTGTACACGAACGAGAGCAGGGAGGTGCCGCGTTTTCTTAGACAGTTGAAGGAATGGCTTGACGCCGCAGTGGATCATGAGAAGTTCTTGGGGCTTGATTTGGAGTACACGGCCGATCAACGAGGTGTTGCCATCATCCAACTATGTTTCAAACACCATGTCTTGATCTTCCAATGGGCGTGGTAAGTTTTGAGGCTTTATTTGATCCAAGGTAATGACATTGTAAGTTTATTTGTTTCAATCATAGTTGGTTCCCTTCAAATATTTGTAGTGAAACAATTTTGATTAGTTGAAGGGGAACACAATCTGATTGGAATAGTGTTGCATAATCTAAAAAATCTTATTAGAATCAACTAGTGTTTAATATGTTCCATTGGAATCATAGTTGGTTCTCTTCAAATAGTTGTAGTGAAATGATTTTGATTAGTTGAAGGGAACACAATCTGATTGGAATAGTGTTCCACAATCTGAAAAATCTGATTGGTCCAATATGTTCCATTGAAATCATAGTTGTAGTGATACAATTTTATGCGGCGTTCTTTGATCCAAGGTTATGAAAATTGCATATAGCTAGTGATCTCTCTAGGTTCCATTGGATAGCAATATGATATGTCATAGTCATGAAAATTGCATATAGCAAGTGATCTCTCTAGGTTCCATTAGATAGCTATAGTGATCTCTCTAGGTTCCATTGGATAGCAATATGCAATATGTCTAGCTTATTGAATATTTGCAAAACCGTGGGAGAATATATATATATGTCATAGTTAATTTACGGTTTCTTGATCAATTCATAGGATATGAAAATTGCATAGGATAGCAATATGTTCCATTTGAATCCTAAAGATAATTTTCTCTTTAATTGTAGTGAAACATGTTTCCTTATTGCAGCAGTATGTAACATTTGTTCCATTTCAATTTGTTTCTGTTTGCAGTAGTGACAAGCATTGTCCAGAACTCATGGACTTCCTTCACAGCGGCATCACTTTTGCTACCGTTGACATAACGAACAACAAGCTGAATATGAGGTACAACTTCGGTATTGAGATACCAACTGGTTGCCTCGTTGATCTCCAAACGATATTCAGGCTTTGACATGTCAGGACTTCGATGGCTCATATGGCAGCTGCCTTGATCGACGAGGAGTATGGTAATATGAAGACCAATTTCCCAAAGTCTCAGCACAAACTTTGGAAGAAGGCCCCACTTGATCGTATCAACATTGAGTATGCAGCAAAAGATGCATACGTATCATACGAGTTGTACCGCAAGATTCAAGTCGTCAACTATGGCCAGCGTCACCTCGAATAAGGTGGACATTCTGATTCAGAGGAGTAGTGTTCTCAACGTCGAACACTTGTATAGATATCTATGGTAGCTATTATTATGTACTGTTTGGAGTAGTATCTTGTACTGCTTGGACCAATATATATATGTCTAGTTTCTGTTTGTGCCATTATAGTTTCCAAATTTGAATGGTTTAGCCCTTTCTAACTTCATTTGCTACTTTTGAATGGTTTAGCCCTTTCTAACTTCATGGTATCATGCATTTCGACCACATATATATACAAAAAGTCTTCAGTTCAAATAAGTTCAAAAAATGAAATCCCTTTTGTAACAGATCTGGTTTTGATTAAAACAGTCATTTAAAAATGAAAGACCACTAGTCCCACATGGCGTGTAGCGGAACCACGTGGCGTGCAGCAGAACCACATGGCGTGCTGCGGAACCACTTTTGTTGTGGGGGTCGCTTTTCCTTCTTCTCCTTGTGCTAGATATTTCTTACGCATTAGAGAAAGAAGGAATAGCGACCATCATCGACAGTCGAAAAATCAGGTGAGGGAGTGTCCACCATACATGAGAGAAGAAGAATGCCGACTGTTGTTGTGGGGGTCGCTTCTCCTTCTTCTCTTTGTGCCAGATATTTGTTATGCACTAGGGGAAGAAGGAGTAGCAAGCATCATCGACGGTCGAAAAATCAGGTGAGAGAGTGTCCACCGTATATGAGAGAAGAAGAATGTCGACTGTTGCTATGGGGGTCGTTTCTCCTTCTTCTCCTTGTGCAAGATATTTGTTACGCACTAGGGGAAGTAGGAGTAGCGACCATCATCGACGGTTGAAAAATCAGGTGAGCTAGTGTCCACCATATATGAGAGAAGAAGAATGTCGTCTCTTGTTGTGGGGGTCGCTTCTCCTTCTTCTCCTTGTGTTAGATATTTGTTATGCGCCTTTGAATGGTGCATTTTGAACACACACAAAGTATGGAGTTTAAATAAGTTCAAAAAAATGAAATCCCTTTGTAACGGATGAGTTCTCGTTTGAAACCCTGATACTTCGAGAGAGATTGTCCGTTTTGTACACGAAGTGCATCGAGTTTTTGCCGTAACCCTCTCAACTTTCTCGCACATGCTATGTGGGTGAAATGATGATACCATGCCAACTTGGAACCTTTTCAGAGTTCATTTCAAATGCTTTTCAATTTCATGGTCTCATAGCTCAAAATAAACAGCAAACGCATGAAAAATAACAAATGAAGTCGGAAAGGGTCGTAAATTGATGATGTGGCTTTGAATGGTGCATTTTGAACACAAAAAAACTATGGAGTTCAAATAAGTTTAAAAAATGAAATCCCTTTGTAATAGACGAGTTTCCGTATGAAACCCTGATACTTCCAAAGAGATTGTCTGTTTTGTACACGAAGTGTATCCAGTTTTTGTCGTAACCCTCTCAACTTTCTCGCACCTGCTATGTGGGTGAAATGATGATACCAAGCCAACTTCGAACTTTTCACGGTTCACTTCAAATGCTTTTCAATTTCATGGTATTATAGCTCAAAATAATCAGTAAATGCTTGAAAAATAACAAATGAAGTCAGAAAGGGTTGTAAATTAATTATGTGGCTTTGAATGGTGCATTTTGAACACAGAAAAACGATGGAGTTCAAATAAGTTCAAAAAATGAAATCCCTTTGTAATAGACGAGTTTCCCTATGAAACCGTGATACTTCCAAAGAGATTGTCCGTTTTGTACGTGAAGTGCATCCAATTTTTGCCGTAACCCTCTCATCTTTCTGGCACATGCTATGAGGGTGAAATGATGATACCATGACAACTTGGAACCTTTTTAGAGTTCATTTCAAATGCTTTTCAATTTCATGGTCTTATAGCTCAAAATAATCAGTAAATGCATGTAAAAATAAGAAATGAAGTCAGAAAGGGTTGTAAAATGATGATGTGGCTTTGAATGGTGCATTTTGAACACACAAAAAGTATGGAGTTCAAATAAGTTCAAAAAAATGAAATCCCTTTGTAACAGACGAGTTTTCGTATGAAACCCTAATACTTCCAAAGAGATTGTCCGTTTTGTACACGAAGTGCATCCAGTTTTTGCCGTAACCCTCTCAACTTTCTGGCACATGCTACGTGGGTGAAATGATGATACCACGCCAACTTGGAACCTTTTCAGAGTTCATTTCAAATGCTTTTCAATTTCATGGTCTTATAGCTCAAGATAAACAGTAAATGCCTGAAAAATAACAAATGAAGTCAGAAAGGGTTGTAATTGATGATGTGGCTTTGAATCGTGCATTTTGAACACAGAAGAACTATGGAGTTCAAATAAGTTCAAAAAAATGAAATCCCTTAGTAACAGACGAGTTTCCCTATGAAACCCTGATACTTCCAAAGAGATTGTCCGTTTTGTACACGAAGTGCATCCCGTTTTTGTTGTAACCCTCTCAACTTTCTCGCACATGCTATGTGGGTGAAATGATGATACCATGCCAACTTGGAACCTTTTCAGAGTTCATTTCAAATGCTTTTCAATTTCATGGTCTTATAGCTCAAAATAAAAAATAAATGCATGAAAAATAACAAATGAAGTCAGAAAGGGTTGTAAATCGATGATGTGGCTTTGAATGGTGCATTTTGAACACAGAAGAACTGTGGAGTTCAAATAAGTTCAAAAAAATGAAATCCCTTTGTAACTGACGAGTTCTCCTTTGAAACCTTGATACTTCGAGAGAGATTGTCCGTTTTGTACACGAAGTGCATCCAGTTTTTGCCATAACCCTCTCAACTTTCTCGCACATGCTATGTGGGTGAAATGATGATACCATGCGAATTTGGAACCTTTTCAGAGTTCATTTCAAATGCTTTTCAATTTCATGGTCTTATAGCTCAAAATAACCAGTAAATGCATGAAAATTAACAAATGATGTCAGAAAGGGTTGTAAATTGATGATGTGGCTTTGAATTGTGCATTTTGAACACACAAAAACTATGGAGTTTAAATAATTTAAAAAAAATGAAATCCCTTTGTAACGGATGAGTTCTCGTTTGAAACCCTGATACTTCGAGAGAGATTGTCCGTTTTGTACACGAAGTGCATCCAGTTTTTGCCGTAACCCTCTCAACTTTCTCGCACATGCTATGTGGGTGAAATGATGATACCATGCCAACTTGGAACCTTTTCAGAGTTCATTTCAAATGCTTTTCAATTTCATGGTCTTATAGCTCAAAATAAAAAATAAATGCATGAAAAATAACAAATGAAGTCAGAAAGGGTTGTAAATCGATGATGTGGCTTTGAATGGTGCATTTTGAACACAGAAGAACTATGGAGTTCAAATAAGTTCAAAAAAATGTAATCCCTTTGTAACAGACGAGTTTCCGTATGAAACCCTGATACTTCCAAAGAGATTATCCGTTTTGCACACGAAGTGCATCCAGTTTTTGCCATAACCCTCTCAAATTTCTCGCACATGCTATGTGGGTGAAATGATGATTCCATGCCAACTTGGAACCTTCTCAGAGTTCATTTCAAATGCTTTTCAATTTCATGGTCTTATAGCTCAAAATAATCAGTAAATGCATGAAAAATAACAAATGAAGTGAGAAAGGGTTGTAAATTGATGATGTGGCTTTCAATGAAGCATTCTGAACACAGAAAAACTATGGAGTTCAAATAAGTTCAAAAAAATGAAATCCCTTTGTAACTGACGAGTTCTCCTTTGAAACCTTGATACTTCGAGAGAGATTGTCCGTTTTGTACACGAAGTGCATCCAGTTTTTGCCATAACCCTCTCAACTTTCTCGCACATGCTATGTGGGTGAAATGATGATACCATGCGAACTTGGAACCTTTTCAGAGTTCATTTCAAATGCTTTTCAATTTCATGGTCTTATAGCTCGGAATAACCAGTAAATGCATGAAAATTAACAAATGATGTCAGAAAGGGTTGTAAATTGATGATGTGGCTTTGAATGGTGCATTTTGAACACACAAAAACTATGGAGTTTAAATAATTTTAAAAAAATGAAATCCCTTTGTAACGGATGAGTTCTCGTTTGAAACCCTGATACTTCGAGAGAGATTGTCCGTTTTGTACACGAAGTGCATCCAGTTTTTGCCGTAACCCTCTCAACTTTCTCGCACATGCTATGTGGGTGAAATGATGATACCATGCCAACTTGGAACCTTTTGAGAGTTCATTTCAAATGCTTTTCAATTTCATGGTCTTATAGCTCAAAATAATTAGTAAATGCTTGAAAAATAACAAATGAAGTCGGAAAGGGTTGTAAATTGATGATGTGGCTTTGAATGGTGCATTTTGAACACAAAAAAACTATGGAGTTCAAATAAGTTCAAAAAAATGAAATCTCTTTGTAATAGACGAGTTTCCGTATGAAACCCTGATACTTCCAAAGAGATTGTTTGTTTTGTACATGAAGTGTATCCAGTTTTTGTTGTAACCCTCTCAACTTTCTCGCACCAGCTATGTGGGTGAACTGATGATACCAAGCCAACTTGGAACCTTTTCAGAGTTCATATCAAATGCTTTTCAATTTCATGGTTTTATAGCTCAAAATAATCAGTAAATGCATGAAAAATAACAAATGAAGTCAGAAATGGTTGTAAATTGATTATGTGGCTTTGAATGGTGCATTTTGAACATAGAAAAACAATGGAGTTCAAATAAGTTCAAAAAAATGAAATCCCTTTGTAATAGACGAGTTTCCGTATGAAACCGTGATAATTCCAAAGAGATTGTCCGTTTTGTACGCGAAGTGCATCCAGTTTTTGACGTAACCCTCTCAACTTTCTCGCACATGCTATGTGGGTGAAATGATGATGCCATGCCAACTTGAAACCTTTTCAGAGTTCATCTCAAATGCTTTTCAATTTCATGGTCCTATAGCTCAAAATAATCAGTAAATGCATGAAAAATAACAACTGAAGTCAGAAAGGGTTGTAAATTGATGATGTGGCTTTGAATGGTGCATTTTGAACACAGAAAAACTATGGAGCTCAAATAAGTTCAAAAAAATGAAATCCCTTTGTAAGAGACGAGTTTTCGTATGAAACCCTGATACTTCCAAAGAGATTGTCCGTTTTGCACACGAAGTGCATCCAGTTTTTGCCATAACCCTCTCAAATTTCTCAAACATGCTATGTGGGTGAAATGATGATACCATGCCAACTTGGAACCTTTTCAGAGTTCATTTCAAATGCTTTTCAATTTCATGGTCTTATAGCTCAAAATAATCAGTAAATGCATGAAAAATAACAAATGAAGTCAGAAAGGGTTGTAAATTGATGATGTGGCTTTGAATGGTGCATTTTGAACACAGAAAAACTATGGAGGTCAAATAAGTTCAAAAAAACATGAAATCCCTTTGTAACAGACTAGTTCTCGCTTGAAACCTTGATACTTCAAGAGAGATTGTCCGTTTTGTACAGAAGTGCATCTAGTTTTTGCCTTAACCCTCTCAACTTTCTCGCACATGCTATGTGGATGAAATGATGATACCATGCCAACTTGGAACCTTTTCAGAGTTCATTTCAAATGCTTTTCAATTTCATGGTCTAATAGCTCAAAATAATCAGTAAATGCATGAAAAATAACAAATGAAGTCAGAATGGGTTGTAAATGGATGATGTGGCTTTCAATGGTGCATTTTCAACACAGAAAAACTATGGAGTTCAAATAAGTTCAAAAAAATGAAATCCCTTTGTAACAGACGAGTTTCCGTACGAAACCCTGATACTTCCAAAGAGATTGTCCGTTTTGTACACGAAGTGCATCCAGTTTTTGCCGTAACCCTCTCAACTTTCTCGCACATGCTATGTGGGTGAAATGATGATACCATGCCAACTTGGAACCTTTTCAGAGTTCGTTTCAAATGCTTTTCAATTTCATGGTCTTATAGCTCAAAATAATCAGTAAATGCATGAAAAATAACAAATGAAGTCAGAAAGGGTTGTAAATTGATGATGTGGCTTTGAATAGTGCATTTTGAACAGAGGGATTTTGTTATTTTGTTCAATGTAATTAGAATTTTGTTCAAAACATTAAAAGCAAAAAGAATTATCATAAAAGAAAATAAATAAGTAATTAGAATTTTGTTACAAACTTTAATAGCAAAAAGAATTATCATAAAATATAATAAATAAGTAATTAGAAACAAAAAAGAAAGCAAAAAATAGGAATTTTTATAAAAAAAGTGCCACCTACAAGGCCACCACGGCCTGCATACGACTAGAAACCCATTACTAGGGCCAGGATGCAGGCCCGCAGTAGGCCCAATAGGCCCACAAGCACAGACAGTGAATTTCGCTCGTAAGCGTGCAGTAGAGAGGAGCTCGAAGTGGTTGGTTCGGCAGGGCTTATAAACCACTCCGAGCCCCTCTCGGCTAGAGAAGTGGGACTAAACATAGCACCGCACCGCACAAGGCCTTTGGTCCCGGTTGGTGGCACCAACCGGGACTAAAGGGAGGCATTGGTACCGGTTTGTGCCACCAACCGGTACCAATGCCTCTGTTTCCCGCCCTTTGGGCTGCTAAAAAGAGACCTTTGGTCTCGGTTTGAGCCACCAACCGGTACCAATGCCTCTGCTTCCCGCCCTTTGGACAGCTGAAAAGAGACCTTTGGTCCCGGTTGGTGCCACCAACCGGGACTAAAGGTGGGGCTATATAAGCGACAGTTTGGAAATTTTGATCTCTCCCCCCTCTCTACATTCGATCCCGACGCCGCGAGTCTGCCCGTCTCGCCGCCTCGCCGTCGCCATCGCCGTCGTCGCCCCGCCTCGTGCCGCGCCGCCCCAACGCCGTCCCGTGCCGCCCCGACGCCGTCCCGTGCCGCCCCCCGCCCCGTGCCCCGTGCCCCGCGACGCCGCCAGCCCCTACCCGTCGCCGCCCCACCCCGGCCCGCGCCGCACCTCACCGTCGACTGTCGTCGCGCCGCCCCGCCCCGCGTCGCACCTCGCCGTCGCCGTGAGCAAAGATTTTTTTTTCTGTTAAACGATTTTTTTGGTGATATTATTGTTGAATATGCATGTTTGTATGTTCATATATATGCAAAGATCGATAATGTCAAATTTTTATGATTTTTTTCTGTTCATAGAATTTTTATGATTTTTTCTGTTGTAATTTTGTTCATAGAATTTTAATTATTTTTTTGTTCATAGTATTTTCTTAGTCAATTGATGTATATGTTCATATTTTGAACGCTGGTAGTTCTTTGATCCGCATGTGGCATGGTTCGATCACCACGAAAAGAAAAATTGTCAGTTCAACCGAGTACCGAACATCTTGAATGAACCTGGTGGATGGAGTGTTCATCGGCTTCATGGACACTTCTCGGAAATAGACATGCAACAAATACTAAATGTTGAAGAAAACTGATGTATATACAACTATCACGAAAAAAGACAAAAAAATGCAAACATAACATGTTATATGGACTTGTGTGTGATAGCCAATGTACACTTGAGAATATTGTTGGCCACAAACCTTTCAATCTCAATCTCAATTTCAATCTCAAACCTTGTTATATGGACTTCTGATTTTTTTTCTGTTCATAGAATTTTTATGATTTTTTCTATTGTAATTTTGTTCATAGAATTTTAATGATTTTTTTGTTCATAGTATTTTCTTTGTCAATTTATGTATATGTTCATATTGTGTATGTATAGGAAAATTGTGCATGATCAAAGTTATTTATGAATATGTTCATATTTAGAATAGAGGAAAAAGGAAAAAGAAGAAGAGAAAGTGTTTAATATAATTAGTTAGAAAAATAATAGAACTATAGTTAAACTAGTTTATTTTTAGTAACTACTACTTTATTTCATTTATAGTAAGTGCTTCATATATAGTTGAACTAGCTAGTTGATTTAATAAACTACTTTATTTTACTATATATAGAAGTAGTTTGTTTTTAGTAAGTACTACTTTATTTATTTATAGTAAGTGCTTAGTAGTTGAACTAGTTGATTTAATTAATAAAACTACTTTATTTAACTATATATAGAAGTAGTTCCCGCATCGACGTCGACTTGTTGTTATATATAATCGTGACACACTTTATTTAACTATGTATGATGATGATTAATTAGTAGGACTTGTTGTTATATATGATGATGCATGATGCGAGCATGAAGAGTTATTATATATAGATGTTGAATTCTTTTGATATATATAGTGTGTCACGATTATATTGTTGTTTACACACATTTACCACATTAAAACAAGAAATGTCTGACGATGGATATTGCGAGTGTGAATATTGCGGCGACTCTCGGGGTATGTGCGACATGCCTCACCTTCGAGATGATAGGTTCTTCAGCATGAAGCTTGACGAGAACGGCGATATGTACCTCCCTTGCCATGCAAAAAGATATGTGCTGGAGAGGCTCGGTTTCGAAGACCACGAGAGAATTAAGACGAGGAGCAGTAAGCTAAGGACTATACATGGTCACACATTTATTATCCAAGAATTTAATTCAGTTGTTCAAACAGAATTTGGGTGCCCAAAGTGGGAAGATCTTTGCAAGGCATATGGATTTCAGAAGGGAATGGAAATCACCTTCAATATTCGTCCTGAAGATAATATGCCAGACAACATCGACATTTGGGTGGTTGTCGATGATATGCTTCCCGTTTTACCTCCATGTGAGTTTCTCAACAATATTTGTCAAGTAATTTGCATTTATATTTATAAATAGTTGGTGTAGTCAAACTGTTTTCCTCTCGCAATTTACATGTCATGTGGTGTTCATCGTCTATTAAAACTTTGGCCACACGTTGCAGGTTCCTAGTTATTGGGCCATAGTTATAATTATATCATGTTACATGTTGTACAAACAACAACAACAACCCAAATTGTCATTTGAATGATCGTAGCACATGTGGTCGTTTTGAATGGTTTATATAATGCCTACATCTTGTGGACAATTACAAAATTTCTAAGTATTTTTGAAACATTAAATTATTACAAAATTTGGGTGGTTGTCGATGATATGCTTCCTGTTTTACCGCCATGTGAAGTAATTTGCATTTATATTTAGAAATAGTTGGTGTTCATCTATATACTAAATTTTGTCAAATTATAATTTATAGCTTATTTCGTTGCTTCGACTGAATTACGAAAATTAATTGACACGACACACTACACGTATGGATCACATCTAACTTGGGAGGAGAAGGACCATCTTCTCCACTTTCTTGTTGTTGGTGTTCTGACTTCTAGGGATACCTTCCTGTATCATTTTGGAATTGGCCAAAATTATTCATTTTACATGCCACTAGTGCATAGGTTGACTCCAGATGACATTCGCCGAAATGTCTTGGTAAGAGTTTCCTAATTAAGTACGCTCCACTATTGCATAAATGGTGTTGATTACATTGCTAACTAGGTTATTATTATGTTCTTCAACAACAACTGCCACATGATGTAGTGCCTCTGTTAATGGACCCACAAGGTCAAATGAGAATTAGAAGCCGGCCGAGGGCAGAGTACTATGCTCCATACTTGATTAACTTCAAATCAAGATAAAAAATACTCCAAATTGAAGCATGGAGAGAAATAAAGAAGGTTCGCAAGCCACAAGCTGGAGACAGTTTGATCTCTGTGATTCATCATGGAGCCATAGGTGTTACTCTGTTTTATGACATTATATCTAAGAGCTAGGACTAGGTCTTATGAGAGACAAGTTATTCTAGTTTATATTATTACTTGACATGATCGATTAATTAGGATGCATGATGCATATGATGACTATATATATTATGATGTTTCTCTGTTTTTATTTTATGTGTATCATATGATAACTTGGTATATGATTAAGTTGATGGTGAGTTGTTAGATGATTGATTAGAATACTATTGCCATTCGACGAAAATGATATGAAATGATATAGTGTAAAAAAGATGCATATATGTGCATGTAACTCGTGTCTACATTTTGTAAATATGTTCGACAAAGCACGACGGATGACCAAGCACGGAGATATACAAGAGAGGACACTTTTCTCTATTAGCTAGCTAATAACAACCTAAATTAACCCCTAAACCAACCCCTTTAAAAAAAACCTCAGCTCCAGCAAGGTGCTGACGCGTGGATGACTTTTGGTCCCGGTTGGTGTCATCAACCGGGACTAAAGGCTCCCCTGCCTGGCCTGGCCGCAGCGGCCACGTGGAGGCCCACCTGTCCCGGTTCGTGTAAGAACCGGGACTAAAGGCAAAGGGCATTAGTAACGACCTTTTTGTCCCGGTTCCAAAACCGGGACAGAAGGCCCTTATGAACCGGGACAAAAGGCCCTTTTTCTACTAGTGATTCTTTGGGTGCCAAGCTCATTTGGGGATTGTGCCCTCTTTGCCTTCTTTCCTTCACTGGTTTGGAAAGTCCCTCCTTCCATGATGTTGTTAGCAACATCATCACGGACCGTCTCAGTGCCGAGTTTGGTGTCATTAGTGTCGACGCCGGTGCCACCACCGTCGTCGTGTGTCATGACAAGGGGGTCCTGACACCCTTGTTTCTCCTGATACGCCAGAAAGTCGTGGTAGGTGTGTGCTCGTCCTTCTTGGGTGTGAGAGCCTCCGGCCTCATCATTGTCAGTTGACATGTTTCCTAGGGTTAAATGTCGTAATCATTTAATTATCGAGCTTTATATAATAAAGTGAATAATGACAAAAAATTGGCCTTCGTTTTGCCTGAATATCGTGTAACGCGTAATATGCGATCCTATCCTGATTTTGGCATGAGGGCCTCGACAGGGATAGAAACGCATCTCGTCGTTTCGCAAGAATGTATATCATTACAAATACATGTACTGAATAGATGAGTATAAGGAGTTGGCTTACACTTGCCACAAGCTACATCAAGATCACATCAATACAGCAATATCCAGTCATCCTGAAGAAGAGGAGGGTCCGAATATGGACGAAAACAAATGATAAAATAATGATGTCCATCCTTGCTATCCCAGGCTTCCGGCTTGGAACACATCCAAGATCGAAGAAGAAGAAGAAACTCCAAATTGAGTAATCATCGCGCTCACCTCAAAGTATCGCTTTACCTGTACCTGCAACTGTTGTTGTAGTAATCTGTGAGCCACATGGACTCGACAATCTCATTTTAAAAGGTATCAATACTAGCAAAGCTTAATGGGTGAGGTATTGTTAGGTGTAGAGGCTGCAGCAAGCGACTAATCATTTATTTGAGGTGGCTAACTTACGAGTACAAGAATACAAGAGGGCAAGAGGGGATGATCTACGCATAATTGGATGTGAACTAATAATGATCAAATGAATGATCCTGAACACCTACTTACGTCAGACATGACCCCACTGTGTCCTCTTCCGGATACAGAACTCAAAAGATGATTCAGTCATGGTTAAGCACACAATTGGCAAGTTTTAGTTAAATTTACTTCAAGTTCTCTAGAACCAAATGTTAAACAAAGTTTTTAAGTTTGCCACATAACCGCGGGCATGGATCCGAAAGTTTTAACCCTAAGGGGTGCCCCAACTAGTCCATCACAAATTACCACAAGCCGCATAGAAAGCCTCGATCACGAAACTCGCGATCTCCTTGGATTCCTTAGTGTAAAACCTGAACTCTGAGAAAGCCCGAAGCATCACCAGAATCCCGATGCAGAAGGTATGTCGTAAAAGGTAAAACAAGTCCAGCAAGGCCGTCCGACATGTCGACGAACCCGATAGGAGCCGCGTATCACATTTTCAGGACACGACGGATAAGCACAACGTACGGTGGCCTGATGGAAATCTCCCGAGTTGCCCCGGGTTGGCCCCGCAAATGGATCTAGTTTGGACCAACACTCATGAGGAGTAGTGGGCTAGGGGTTGATTAATTATCCACGGGGTCATCTTGTCCCTATGCAAGTTTATTATTTATTAGGAAAATGTAATATCAAAGTTGGGCCTTTCCAGACTAGTTTTAAACTAAGACGAATTATCAAGGGTGTCCCCATAACAACCCCGATCATGTTAGGAGTGCTCGATTATGGAATATAACACCGGTAGCCGAAACTAAGGAGACAAGGGTGGAACAAAATAGGAGGCTAGAAAGCCGAGCCTTCCACCTTTTACCAAGTATACACATCTATTAAATTAAATAGCATTAATATGGTGATGTAACAATAAACCCATGTTTTCACATGGAAGCAACTACACCTGCAACTAGCAACGCTATCCAATGGTCAAGCAAGCGGTAACATAGCCAATCGGTGGTTTGCTAGGTTGTAGAAACGTTGAAGGTTTTCGTGGCAATGTTCAGAGGATGACATTTAACAGGTGGTAGGCAACAGGACATAATGAAAGAAATGAGACAACTAGCATCGCATTGATAGTGATGGTATCTAGGGAAATGGTCATCTTGCCTGAGATCCCGCTTGGAAGAAGAACGAATGCTTGAAGGAGATGAACCGTGTAGTCGAACGGATCCTCACATTCCGACACGCTTGCGAAACTCTATCAAGATGAAGCAAACCGGAAACAAGAATCAACACGCAATATTCACCACATCACATGCATGAAATGATGCACAACCTAACATGATGCATGTCCATTTAAATTATGCAAGGCATGGCATGGCAATTCATAACAATCAAACACTACACATTAAGTGAAGCTCAATATGCAACAAGTTGCATATTGAGGAAACTCCACATACGATTTATTTAGTTCACTCTGATTTAGGTACACGACAATATTAAATGTTGTTTAAACATCCAACAAGGTGAAGCACAAATAAACTACCTATCTACGCATTTTAAATGGGGTCGGAAACAACTTGTAGCATCTCCGAAATGACCCCATACGTTAATTTAGAAATCTATCCAGATCTGAACTTACATGTTTTAATGTTGTTAAACAGCAAAATAAATAGGTTCTCGTCATTCTACATGTCATTCTAGTCTATTTACATATAGAGATCATTGCAAAGGGAGCTACGGTTCAAAAGATAAGATCACCGCAAGATATGATGCCATGATTGCAATATGTATGCGTATGACAACCACAAGCATTCCAAACCATGAAGGAAGCAAGATATAAGGTAACTACACGATATTATAAGCAAGTTTCATCTATGACACTTTCCAAACGGAGCAACGGTTCAACAATTACAAGCAAAACAAGAAATAGCTACAATCTGCCAAAACATCAACATGACATTTTCTACACCCCAAAACAACAAGCTACATGAATTTAAAATTCTCAAACAAGGCATGAGGAAGTAGTGGTAAAGATGCACAGTAACCCTCTACCAATGGCAAGTAGCATGGAAGCATGGATCACTAGGAAAAGAACTCACAAAACGGCAAGTAGCACACAGTTTCAGACATAGTGAAAACAATAGTTTTGACAGTACAGTTTTCAACCAGAAGGCATATTGGCAGAAGTAAATCTGTATGCTAAAGGGAAAAGAATGAAATGAAAAGTTATATCATGCTAGATAATCTTAATAACTACAAGTAACTCCATTGAACCAACCCCAAAGGAGCTGTAGACCACTAGCAAATCTCATGCCAAGACAGCAACAAAATATTACAGATACGAGACATAGAAATATTTCAGCATCTGAAAACAACACTATTTTCTAGCATGTTGGCAACAAGAAAAGAACATCTAAACATAGATTTCTATGGAAACCAAAATTACCAGGGGCTAGCATACATATCAAAGGCCATAACTCATGTTCACAAGTAATTCATATCATGCACGGAATAACTCACACAAAATAAAAAAGGGCAACATGGCAGAATATCATGCACGCTAACTCGCTAAAAGTCAAAACTAAATGCACAGATAAATTCTATGGATTTTCCTACCCCGAAAACATATATAATAGGTGAGGTTTGGGATAAAACTAATGCCACCACATATATGCGAGAAAATGATATAAACAGGTCCTATGGAACTATTTATGCCACCTACATAAGAACAACAATGTAACTACTTTACCATGCATGAAAACGTGGTGCTAACAACATGAACATTTTACATACTAGGTTTGAGCAAATTGGATGCACACATAAATAGCTACGAAATAAAAACACCTAAACATAACAGCATGCAAAACTATGCAAACAGCAGGTCAAACAGTTTCAAACATGCATGCAAGTTGGAAAATATTAATCCACACAAAATTATACATGATTGATGTATCTAACTTATTTTGATCTGACGCACGGTCTAAGAGATACATGCGTTTTAAAATCAATGGTTTTTCTGAAATTAGCAAATTCGCAGGACTTAAAAAAAAATAACTACGGGCCGGATCTGCGGTAGTTGGGCCTACAGGCATGGGCGACAATACATTATAACGCGCCTTAGGCGGAACATAGCGGGAGCCGGGTCTCACCTTTGTGGCATTCGACCCAGGTGGAGCTCGGCTTGCTGCTACGGGGCCGGGCCAGGTGCTTGGCATTGGAAGTTGTGGAGGTGGGCCGACTGGGGCGGATCTGGGCCAGCCGGCCTAGCACGCGCGGCCCACGGGCGAGGTGAACGGGAGCTCCATCTCCCTCGTGCCTTTGCACGAGAAGGAGGCTCGGGCGCCGGTCAACGCCTATGGTGGCGGGGCACACTCCAGCGGGGCCCAGGCTGCGGAGGTCGGGGATGGGGTTCCCCGGACCGGATGTGGCCGGATCTAGACGGTGGCGGCCTTGAGGCGGTGGTCGATGGCGTGGATCGGGCCGGCGTGGAAGTCCATGGCCACGGTGGACATGGTACCTGTGGGAGAGAGAGAGGACCGATGTGAGGAAGAAGAAGCAATGGAGGAAGAAGCAAGGCATAGAGAGGGGGGTCCGGCGAGGTCGACCTGGCCTTGGGTGACAACTGCTCCAGCAGCGTCTAGACGGAGAAGGCGGTGGCGTGGACTTGAGGCGTGGGATATGCGGGTCTACAACAAGCTCGAGGGTCCTCCCCTCGGGCACGAGCTGCAGCAGCTCGGGAGCTCGGGCGGGCCGACGGCTAGAGAGAGGAGGTCTGAAGGTTGGCTGGCAGCTAGGGCTTGGGTCAGCACAGGAAACGAGGAGAGGGCTAGGGTAAGTTGAATTAGGGGTCTATTTATAGGAAATTGGGCTAGGTTAGGGAGTTTTGCACCGTTTAGGGGCCATCGGATCTCGATCGGATGGTCCGAAATGGACGGGTAGGCTAGGTGGGATGTGTAGAGTGGTGGTGGCCTAAGAAGATAGGGAAGTTTGCGGCTCGGCACAATATTGTATAACACCAAAAAATGTTCGACGATAAAGCGATGATGGTGCCGCTAGAGTCGACCGTTCGGGTATCGAACGAACTCCGATTGCGACAAAATTTGGCAGGCGACCTACCTACATTAAAATAAGACCGTGCACCAAGTTTCAACCCAATCCGAGAAAGTTTTATATGCACTTTTAAAAACAGTAATTTTATGATGCCGTGGGCGCGTGCGTGTGTGGTTGGGCTCAAAATGGTCAACGACGAAACCGGAGAGAACCACAACTAATAATGGATGCAGGTTTTGAAAACTATCCTCAACGGAGTGTCGGTGCAACGCAGATGAAGCGAATGATGCGATGACGATTGCGACAAGAAAATAATCGTAGGGTGGCAACGGAATAAAAGGGGAATCTTCTGGAGCGGCGGTCTCGGGCTGTTACAACTCTCCTACACTAACAAGAGATCTCTCCTCGAGATCTCACCTCAAGATCTAAGAATGGAAGGGGAAGAGGATGAGGAAAGGAAAATATAGAATGAGTTGCTTCTTGGACAAACGAGTGAGACCAACGATCCTTGAAGGTGGCAAAGAGATGAAGAATGACATGAGAAATAAGATAGAATTCACAAAAAAATTCGGCAGCACTTCGGTAGGAAATTGAGGCAAAAAAATTGATAAGATGGAAATATGTTGACAAGATTCACAACAAACCAACTAAATTTATAAGCAAGGAAAGAACATGATCCTGACAACCCGAGATGATTGTTATGAAAAGAGCAACATCACAGCATCTCCGGAACAAGAGAATAGGACCTAGATCATTGGAAAGAAAAGAACCGATAAGAAAATGACAACTTCTACCACAATTGAATTTGGCAAGCATCCTTGCAAGAAGCATTGAATGGAGTTGTTCGAAAAGTAACAACTAAATGAACAAGCTTGTAGTGGACTTATGAAAACCATCCCAAAGTAATGAGGTGACAACCAGCCACTAGCATAAACCAGGATTTATAGGATGCAACAAGAAAGGCAAAACTTCTTACACCAAGAAGATATATTGAGAACTTAGGTCAACGATAATCACCATATAGCAAAAACCCTTAGGAAAAGCTTTAGGTGAAATCCAAACCAAGCTTGCTCTATGGAAGAAAAGATAGGTTGAAAAAAAATCTCATGATCAAAGAATTGGTGGATTTAAATATCTAATTCTTGAAATATATTTTCTTCGAGACTCCTCCACTAACAAGAATGATATAACACCACCTTAAAGAATAAAGGAGGGAGTACTGCACTTGGAATGCAAAACACGGGATATTTGAGCCTCTCCAACAAGAATGTTGAAGAACACTTCGAGAAAGAATTGGAACCTTGATGAACAAGAGTAAGAATTATGTTATGTTCATCCTTCGTCAAGTTAAATTGATGACAAGAAACGGATTTAGCACAACACTTATTCTTCTTGAAAAAGATTGGGGAGAGAGAGATGGAGCACAAACTGAAGAAGTCTTGAAAGAACCACCGATGAGAATTTGGAATGAACGCGGATACAAATAATGAATGGAGATACATGAGAATGAAGACATCATGATCCACCCGTTAGAAAACTTGAACCAGGCGACGGAATAATTGAGAGACGAACGAAGAGACTACAAATGAGAAGAATTTGAGAATAAAAGCTAAAAGCTAAGAGCGAAGAAATCTTCTGAAATGATGGCCTTTGGAGGATCGACAATGAAAACAAATCTGAATTGCACCAGATAGATATGGAGAATTTCTCATGATTGACAACAATTGAGATGATAGCATGAGCTAAGATGGCAATCTTCAAGAGAATGGACAAGATTTGGTAGAAACACTCCTTCGGTCTTCCAAGCTGAAAATGATGTGGAGAACACCACCAAGAATACTGACACACTTCGGAATAATGAATAAGGAAAAGGTTGAGACAATGATGAAAATTAGTTTGAGCGACCTTGGAGAAGGAATATGACTGATGGAATCCATACTTGCATCACACTTGAAAAGATTTATAGATCTCTGGAACAGATGAGAAGAGCCAGTAAGATCCTGGGAAAACCCTCGGGTTATGGGCCCACTCAAAAGAAACTACCGTTGAAAAGATTGAATAGAAAGAGAGATTGCACCGGTATAAATCAAAATTTTATGAGGTGAGACTCTCGAAATAATTGAAAGGATTGCAAACAAGAAACTTTTGAGATATCTTCAACATGGAAAATCATTAGAGGAAGAAAATGATATGATGAACAGCGAGAGCTTGAATTGAATCCACCGGAGAAGAAAACAAGAAAGAAGAATGATGAACTCTAACTCCGTAGAAACTTTACAATGAAACACGGGATACCACACAGAAGAGAAGATAGTGGAAGCAACATGAAAAGAAAGGCACTTGGATTACAATTTAATAGGTGAAGCAAAAAGGGTGAGAGGGTGGGGAAAATCAAAGATAACTTCGGTCAGATGAGACGAACTCCGGAAATAAATGAGAGATTGATCTTGCAAATATTGGAGATGATTGAATTGACTTGATGAGAAGCACACCGGTTGAAAAGAATTGACATGACAACTCTGGTTGACAAGAATTGATCAGACAATTTGATTGAGCAGAAGAATTAGCAATCCCATACAAATATGAGCACACCTATTGGAAAGATATGAATTCACCAATTAACATCGAAGCAACTCGAATTACCGTACTCCAAGAAAACAAAGGATGCGGCTTACGAAAGAAGCTAGAACAAATTCATGATAGAGATTCCGTCTGATATTTTTCGTGGATAGGATCACACGAGCTGGATCGTAAATTGGATTGTCATATTGAAATGAATCTTGAATATGCTCCATAGGGGTAGCGAACTACAAGGCTTGTCGAAGCATACTGATGACACATATCGAGACTGTCCTCTGTAAAAATGACCGTCAACGAATGAATCCACTCAATGTCGAACCCCAACCTCACATCATGCATATGTTGGAAGATTGCCCTATAAGTGATTACTTCAATTCCCACCTAAGAACTCCTGAAATTTCTGGTCATGCAATTGGCTCCACAGATACAAGGAGTAAAATCCATCTCTCAACTCCTAGCTATAATACTAATCTGTACAGTGTATCACATCTGTAAACACATAACCAGAGATCTTGGAAACTCATTTATCTCAGACCCTCGAAAACACAATGATACTAAGTATGGCAGTACATCTAAACTCTCTCCACCAATACTCGGGATGTCGGACTTCTCTCGCCACTACTAGTATTGAAGCAATATCGAACATCCTTCGTCCCGAGATACTAAGAAATCTGAATGATAACAATGTGTCCAAGAATCCCCTAGAGCTCAACACCATGGAAGAAATCAAGTCAGACAAGAGGCACCAACTCAGAACTCCGTCACATCGACATCATATAGATTCCAAAATACCCGCGTGTTCCTTAATTTTTTTTGAGTGAGAAGAGGAGTAGAATTAAAATTCTTATGTCAAGTTTCCTCAGCAGAGCATAGAAGAGGAGAAAAAAGAATCCTACTCTCCGATAAATAACTACACTCAAAGTAGTTTTTCACTAGACTCGACTCGACCAAGTTCGATCAATCAAGGGGGCTCCGAGGTCATTACTGCTCTGATACCAACTTGTAATGCCTAATATGCGATCCTGTCCTTATTTTGGCGTGAGGGCATCGACAGGGACAAAAACGCTTCTCGACTTCTAGCAAGAATGGATATCGTACAAGTACATGTCGTGAAAATATGAGTATAAGGAGTTGGCTTACACTCGCCACAAGTTACATCAAGATCACATCAATACAACAATATCAGTCATCATGAAGAAGAGGAGGGTCCGACTACGAATGGAAAAACAATAAAAGAATGACGTCCATCCTTGCTATCCCATGCCGCCGGCATAGAACGCATCCTAGATCAAAGAAGGAGAAGAAGAAGAAACTCCAAATAGAACAATCATCGCGCTCACATCAAAGTATTGCTTTACATGTACCTTCAACTATTATTGTAGTAATCAGTGAGCCACAGGGACTCAACAATTTCATTTCCAAAGGTATAAAGACTACCAAAGCTTAATGGGTAACATATGGTTAAGTGGTGAGGCTGCAGCAAGCGACTAAGAATTCAGTTGAGGTGGCTATCTTGCGAGCACAAGAATACAAGATGGGAATGATCAACGCATGATCAGACGTGAACTAATAATGATCAAATGAATGATCCTAAACGCCTACTTACGTCACACATGACCCCACCGTGTCCTCTTCCGGATAGATAACTCACGAGAAGAGACAGTCACGGTTACGCACACAGTTGGCAAGTTGTAATTAAGTTTACTTCAAGTACTCTAGAACCGGATGTTGAACAATGTTTCCATGTTTGCCACATAACCGCAGGCACAACTTTCCAAAATATTTAACCGTGCAGGGTTGCTCCAAGTAGTCCATCACAAATTACCACGAGCCGCATAGAAAGCCTCGATCACGAAACTCGTGATCTCCTCGGATTCCTTAGTGGAAAACCTCAACTCTGAGATAGCCCAATGCATCACCGGAATCCCGACGCACAAGATATTTCGCAAAAGGTAATACAAGTCCACCAAGGCCACCCGGCATGTCGACGAACCTGATAGGAGTCGCGTATTTCATTCCGAGGACACGACGGATAAGCACATCGTACGGATAAGCACGACGGATAATTAATTACCCCGGGTTGGCCCCGCAAACTACTCTAGTTTGGACCAGCACTCATGAGGAGCACTAGCCCAGTTGTTGATTAATTATCCACGGGTGTCGACTCGTCCCTATGCAAGTTTATTAGTTATTAGGCAAATGTAGTACCAAAGTTGGGCCTTGCCAGACCAGTTTTAGACTAAGAAGAATTAGCAAGGGGGTCCCCATAACAACCCCTATCGTGTTAGGAGTGCTTAGTTATGGAATATAAAACCGGTAGCCGAAACTAAGGCGGGAAAGGTGGAACATAACACCAGGCTAGAAAGCCGAGCCTTCCACATTTTACCAAGTATATAGGACCATTAAATTAAATAGCATTATTATGGTGATATAACAATAAACCCATGTTTTTACATGGAAGCAACTGCACCTGCAACTATCAATGCTATCCAATGGTTAAGCAAGCGGTAACATAGCCAATCAATGGTTTGCTAGGTTGTATAAAGGTTGAAAGTTTTCATGGCAATGTTGAGAGGCTGACATTTAGCAAGTGGTAGGAAGCGAGACATAACGAAATAAATGAGACAACTAGCATGGCATTGATAATAATGGTATCTAGGGAAATGGTCATCTTGCGTGAGATCTTGCCTCGAAGAAAATCGAATTTTTGAAGCAGATGAACCGATGTAGTAGAACGGATCCTCACATTCTAACACGCTTGCGGAACTCTATCGAGACGAAGCAAACAGGAAACAAGAATCAACATGCAATATTCACAACGGCACATGCATGAAATGATGCACAACCTAACATGATGAATGTCCATTTCAATTATGCAAGGCATGGCATGCAAATTCACAACAATCAAACACTACATATTAAGTGAAGCTCAATATGCAACGAGTTGCATATTGACGAAACTCCATATACGATTCATTTTGTTCACTCTCGTTTAGGTACAGGGCAATATTAAATGTTGTTTAAACATGACACAAGGTGAAGCACAAATAAACTACCTATCTAGGCATTTTAGATGAGGTGGGAAACAACTTATAGCATCTCCGAAATGACCCCATATGTTAATTAAGAAATCTGTCCATATCTGAACTAACATGTGTTAATGTTGTTAAACGACAGAATAAATAGGTTCACGTGATTCTACATGTCATTCTAGTCGATTTACATATAGAGATCATTGCAAACGGAGCTACTGTTCCAAAGATATGATCACCGCAAGATATGATGCCATGATTGCAATATGTATGCAAATGACAGCCACAAGCATTCCAAACCATGAAGGCATCAAGATATAATGAAACTACACGAGATTCTAAGAAAGTTTCAGATATGACACGTTCCAAACGGAGCAACGGTTCAAGAATTACAAGCAACACAAGAAATAGCTACAATGTGCCAAACCAGCAACATGACATTTTCTACAGCCCAAAACAACAAGCTACTTGATTCTAAATTGCTCAAACAAGGCATGATGAAGTAGTGGTCAAGATGTACAATAACCCTCTACCAATGGGAAGTAGCATGAAACCGCAAGTAGCACACAGTTTCAGACTTAGTGAAAACAACCGTTTTGACAGTGTAGTTTTCAACCAAAAGGCACATTGGGAGCAGTAAAACTATATGCTACAGGGCATAGAATGAACTGAAAATTTACAGCATTCTATAGAATCTTAAGAACCACAAATAACTCCATTCCACCAACCCCAAAGGAGTTGTAGATCACTAGGAAATCTCATGGCAAGACACCAACAAAATATTACAGATACCAGACTTTTAAAAATTTCAGCATCTCAAAAGAACACTATTTTCTAGCATGTTGGTAACAAGAAAAAACACCTCAACATGCATTTCTATAGCAACCAAAATTACCAGGGGCTAGCATACATATCCAAGGGCATAACTCATGTTGACAAGTAATTCATACCATGCACGGAATAAATCACACAAAATAAACCAAATGGCAACATGGCATAATATCATGGATTCTAACTCCCTCAAAAGTCAAAACTAAATGCACAAATAAATTCTATGGATTTTCCTACCCCGACAACATATATAATATGTGAGGTTCGGGATAAAACTAATGCCACCACATATATGCGAGAAAATGACATAAACCGGTCCTATCAAACTATTTATTCCACCTACATAAGAACATCAATGTAACTATTTTATGATGCATGGAAATGTGGCGGAAACAACCTGAACATTTTACATCCTAGGTTTGAGCAAACCGGATGCACACATAAAAAGGTACGGAATAAAAACACCTAAACATAATAGCATGCAAAACTTTGCAAACTGCAGGTCAAACTATTTCAAACATGCATGGAAGTGCTAAAATATTAATCTACACGAAATTCTACACTATTTACAAATCTAACTTATTTCGATCTGACATACGGTTTAAAATATACGGTCATTTTAAAATCAATGGTTTTTTTTAAATTAGCAAATTCGCAGGACTTAAATAAAAACAACTACGGGTCGGATCTCGAGTAGTTGGGCCTAGAGGCATGGGCGATACATTATAACGCGCCTCGGGCGGAACATAGCAAGTGCTGGGGCTCACCTTCATGGGCTTTGGCCCACGTGGAGCTGGGCGTGCTGCTGCGGGGCTGTGCGAGGTGCACTAGTAGAAAAGAGGGCTTTGGTCCATGTCCTGAAATCCTATTAGTCCCGGTTCACATACGAACGGGGACCTATTGTGACATTGGTCCTGGTTCCTGAGGTCAGGCCGCCGGCCGGGCATCGTGGGACATTGGTCCTAGTTCGTCTCACCCCTTTTATCTCGGTTCCAGTCAAGAACCGGGACTAATAGGCTGGCAACCGTTCGTATCCCCTTTATTCCCAGTTGGTGGATCAAACGGGAATAAGGTGGGGTGGCGGGCATTCGTGCAACCGTTCCTATGGACCTTTCGTCCCAGTTAGTATATCAAACCGGGGTGGTGACCCTTCGAATCACCCCTTTAGTGTCGGTTTGTGATCCAACCCGGGACTAAAGGTCCAAACGGTTCGCCCTCCTGCTTCATTTCCAGCGATGAAAACTGCAACCGAAGCAGAGTCTCTCGCCATTCTCTGTTCTTCTTCTCTCCTCTGTTCTTCTTCTTACTCTCTTCTTCCCCTCTCTTCTTTCATTCTTCTTCCACCATGATATATCTAGTCAGATAGGTGCGCGCACATTGCAGGACCTGGCTCACGTGCGGGTACACGTACGAGAGCAGGGTGGTGCAAAATTTTCTGTCACGGTTCCGGGAGAGGCTTGACGCCGCGCCGGAGCATGAGCCGTTCTTTTGGGCTTGATCTGGAGTTCACGCCCAACCATCAAGGTGTTTCCGTCATCCAACTGTGTTTCAAACAACATGTCTTGATCTTCCAATGAGCGAGGTAAGTTTTGTGTCTTTCTTTGATCCAAGGTTATGAAAATTGCATGTATTGATCTTCTCTAGGTTCCATTTGATAGCAATATGGAGTTTCTTTATATGTTCCATTTGATAGCAATATGAAAATTGCATAGGATAGCAATATGTGTTACAACATTGGATATGTTGATCTCCCTAGGTTCCATTGGATAGCATATATTGATCTCCCTAGGTTCCATTGGATATATTACAACATAGGCTTTCTTTGATACAAGGTTATGAAAATTGCATGCATTGATCTTCTCTAGGTTCCATTTGATAGCAATATGGAGTTTCTTTATATGTTCCATTTGATAGCAATATCAAAATTGCATAGGATAGCAATAAGTGTTACAACATTGGATATATTGATCTCCCTAGGTTCCATTGGATATCATATATGGATCTCCCTAGGTTCCATTGGATATATTAGAATATAGGCTTTCTTTGATCCAAGGATATGAAAATTGCATGTATTGATTTTCTCTACGTTCCATTTGATAGCAATATGGAGTTTCTTTATATGTTCCATTTGATAGCAATATGAAAATTGCATAGGATAGTAATATGTGTTACAACATTGGAAATATTGATCTCCCTAGGTTCCATTGGATAGCATATATTGATCTCCCTACGTTCCATTGGATATATTACAACATAGGCTTTCTTTGATCCAAGGATATGAAAATTGCATGTATTGATCTTCTCTAGGTTCCATTTGAAAGCAATATGGAGTTTCTTTATATGTTCCATTTGATAGCAATATGAAAATTGCATAGGATAGCAATATGGAGTTTCTTTACGATAAATTTCTCTTTAGTTGTATTGAAACATTTTTTCCTTGTTGCATTAGTATGTAACATTTGTTTCATTTTAATTTGTTGATGTTGCAGTAGAGACGAGCAATGTCAAGAACTCATGGACTTCCTTTGCAGCGGCATATGCTTCAGTAGCGTTGACATAACGAACGAGAGGACAAATATGAGGCATAGCTTTGGGATTGAGATACCAGCTACGTGCCAGATTGATCTCCAAGGCCTATTCCAGCTTGATTATCTAAGGACTTCGATCGTTGATATGGTTGTCGCGTTGATCGACGAGGAGTACCATGATATGAAGAAGGCTTTCCCGAAGGCTCAGCACAAGAAGTGGGGTAAGATCCCGCTTGACCCTATCAACCTTGCTTATGCACCAAAAGATGCATACGTTGCATACGAGTTGTACCGCAAGATTAGGACCGTGAGATATGGCCAGCATCACCTCGAAGAACCAGCTTTAGTACATGCTGATGCAGATTTCAGATACAGACTAGTAGTGTTCAGAACGGCGAACACTTATATATATATATATATATATATATATATATATATATATATATATGATAGCTATTGTCATGCACTGCTTGCATGTATTATTATGTACTGCTTGTACCAATTTATATATATATAGTTTCTGTTTGTGCCATTATATAGAGTTTCCAAATTTGAATGGTTATTTAGCCCTTTCTGTATTCATCACCACTTTAGGTATTGTTGTGAACTAATTCTTTCTTCATATTGGTGTAATATTTACTGTATTCAAACTTCTCCTTGGTTCATACCCCCCGATACAACCCATAGATACATCGATATAAGCAAACAACACAAAGAAAGCAGAATCTGTTAAAAACAGAATAGTCGGAACTAATCTGTATAATTCGAATACTTAGGTAACTCCAAAAATTATGAAAAATTAAGACAATCTGGGTAGATTGTATATGAATCTTGTGTAAAAAATTGAGATCAAAAGCACGTTCCAGTGAATTTAAAAAATTCCTGGACTGAGGTCGAAAGTTTCTGTTTTTTAGCAAAATTAAATTGCAAACACCGTAGACCATCCCAAAGGTCTTACTTGGCGCAAACACAAAATGCTATGTGGGTGAAATGATCATACCAAGCCAACTTTCAACCTATTCAGAGTTCATTTGTAGTACTTTTCAATTTCTGGGTCATTTAACTCAAAAAAAATCTGTAAATGCATGAAAAATACCAAATGAAGTTAAAAATAGTTGAAAATTGTTGATGTGGCCTTGAATGGTGCATTTTGAACACACAAAATGTCTGGAGTTCAAATAATTTCAAAAAATGAAATCCCTTTTGTAACTGATAAGTTTTCGTATGAAACCTTGATACTTCGAAAGAGATTGTACGATTTGTACACGAAGTGTGTTCAATTTTTGCCGCAAGCCTCTCAACTTTTTAGTACATGCTATGTTGGTGAAATGATGATACCATGCCAACTTTCAACCTATCCAGAGTTCATTTGTACTGCTTTTCAATTTCTGGGTCATTTAGCTCAAAGAAAAATCAATAAATGCATGAAAAATACCAAATGAAGTCAGAAATAGTTGAAAATTGATGATGTGGCTTTGAATGGTGCATTTTGAATACACAAAAGGTCTGGAGTTCACATAATTCCAAGAAATGAAATCCCTTCGGTAACAGATGAGTTCTGTATGAAATCCTAATACTTCGAGAGAGATTGTGTGATTTGTAAACGAAGTGCGTCCAGTTTTTGCCGCAACACTCTCAACTTTTTAGCACATGCTATGTGGGCGAAATGATGATACCATGCCAACTTTCAACCTATTCACAGTTCATTTGTAGTGCTTTTCAATTTCTGGGTCATTTAGCTCAAAACAAATCAGTAAATGCATGAAAAATACCAAATGAAGTCAGAAATTGTTGAAAATTGATGATGTGGCCTTGAATGGTGCATTTTGAACACACAAAAGGTCTGGAGTTTAAATAATGCCAAAAAAATGAAAGAATCACAGAAAAACAGTAAGTAGGAACAAAAACTATATTCTTTTAAGGAATGTCAACTAATGGGCCACCACAGCCTGAATACGACTAGAAACCCAACTAGACAGTTGGGCCAGGATTCATGCCCACAGAAAGCCCAACAGCCAGTGATAGATTATGCTTGTGGCACAAACCCAACAGGTCTTTCGTGTCGGTTTGTGGCACAAACCAGGACCAGAAAAAGACTTTAGTGTCGGTTGGTAAAACAAACCGAGACAAATGGTACCCTTTCATCCTGGTTATTTCCGCAAACCGGGAGTAAAGGTATCTTCTTCCCCGCCATTTGGTAACTGAAAGTTGACCTTTAGTCCCGGTTTGCTGAGTCAACCGGGAAGAAAGGGTGGTATTGGTGCCGGTTCTGGCCACCAACCGAGAAAGAAGGTTTTGGCATATAGGCGGGAGTTGTCGAAATTTCCCCCCAAACTCTCCCATTACACGCCCTCGCCCCCTCCCCGAGCCAGTCCTCGTCGTCGTCGCCCCCGATCCAGTCCTCCTCAGCTTCGCCGCCGTCCCCGAGCCTGGCGCTGTCGCTGCCGCCCCCGAGACAGTCCTTCTCGCCGTCGTCGACGCCCCGAGCACGTCGCCGTCGCCGCCCCTGAGCCCGTTGTCATCAGGCCAAGCCCTTCGCCGTCGCCACCCCAAGCCCGTCGTCGTCGCCGCGCCGAGCCCATCGTTGTCGCCTCCCCGAACCCGCCGGCCCCAGTGAGCTCCTCCTCTACGCGTGCTCTGCTTGTCGCTGCCGTCGCCCCTTCATATTTTTGTTCTTACAAATTTTGTTCATATATAGATTATACTAGAGATGTATTCGAGATTTGAGGTGAAAGAGAAATAGTTATCTATTCTAGTTATGTAGCACTAAACGGATAATATAAGAAAGATACAAATTTTCTATTTTAATGTTACTCGCCAAATTGACTCGTGTTGTTTTATATCTGTATGTTGCTAGCTTTGAAATATTTGAGGTACCTGAGATTTAACAAAATGTTAATATATACAATTTCAGAAACCTATGAACTATTCAACATTTGAAAATGAAATATAAAAAAGTTGTTGGGGGAGATAATGCTCGGTGATTATTTGCAGAAACTGTATATGGATCAAAGAGAACAGTTGTTGGGGGAGATAATGGTCGGTGATTATTTGTCGTATCTCAACGACACCGATGGTCTAGAAGGAGAGGATGACGGCTCAGATGATCAAAAAATGGAGGAGGAAGGACATGATCATGATGGCTCTGGTGACCGAAGGCCGGAGGAAGAAGGAGACCATGATGATGGCTCCGGTGATCGAACGGAGGAGGGAGATGCTGCAAAGTCCGGCGAGGTATATATATACATTAATTAATCCCGAAGATATGTACATATATTAACACTTCATTCTTTCTTCTTTTATAGCCCTCCGAATCGAGGCAAACTTCAGTAAAGAGACGAGGCCCGGAGAGAAGGTTGCGCCAGGATGAAACGTTCACGATCACAGCAATCGCGGCCGATGGCCTACCAATTGAACCCAAGCTGACCAAGGATGCATTTTCTGCATAGTGCGGATCTATTGTTAGGGACGACATCCCGATCAGCATCAAGAAATGGAAAAAGCCTAAGGGCGACGATGTCCGTGAAGGTGATTATGTCACTGATAGGTAGAAAGTTGATCTTTGGATCGTGCTGAAGGCAAATTTCACCCTACCGCGAGAGGAAGATCCGAATAAGCGAGTTATAGAGCCACTTGTCAAGGCATGTGCTCTTAAGAAGATGGCACATCTATTCGGGAAGTGGAAGAATGATTTAAAATCAATGTTTGGCGACAAAGGGAAGACTCCATAATTCATTGGTCGATTTGAGAAGATAAGAGATCACTCGCCCGCATTTGTGGCCTACAAGTCATTAGAGAAGAGTAAGAAAATGTCACAAACAACCAAGAACAATGCCACTAAGAAGCAGTATCACCATCATATGGGGTCTGGTGGCTACCTCAAAGCTCGACCGTTGTGGGACAAAGCTGAGAATGACCTGGTTGCTAAAGGGGTCCAACCACAGACATTGAACTAGCGAGAGCATTCAAGGACTTGGTTCTTCGGGGTTGGGGGAACTTTGGACCCTAAAACAGGGAAGTTTTGTTGGACGAACGAGCAACTTGCAATACCCATGATCAAGCTTCAGAAGTGTATTGCCGCAGCGCGAGAAGGGACGTTCATTCCAGATAGAGAGAATGACGAGCTGACTGAGGCCCCAGGGAATGCTGAGCAACCTGGACGAACACGAGGCACACTAGCCTTCGTTTCGTGGAAGTTTGGGTTTCCTAACGCAAGCGGTTACAGAAGCCGGGAGAGAAAGAGGAAAGCGGAGCTGAGCGACATGCAGCAGTTCAAGGCAAGACTGCAAAAGCTAGAGGAACTTGAGACCCAACGAGCTGCCGGCCAACCATCTCATCGGCATGAAGCTACCCTAGAACGTACACCACCATCTCAGCGGAGAAGCAGCGTGGCTTCCACGGAGCACGTTTAGCATGACTGCACGACTCCTAGCTACCCCGTGGATACTATCACGGAGGCTCAACGTTGCGATCTTATGATGAAATGTCGGAACCTCACTTTCATGGCGGCTGTCGGCTCTGTTGAACCTCCTCAACCCAAAGAAACTTTTCACTACCTTCCGATTCCACATGGCTATGCTGTTGTGAAGGTGGATCAAGTAATGGATAATTTTGAGCACCTCGAGCTTGACCACCCTACAGGTGAAGGGGAGATTCAGATGGTTCGTGTTGTGGGGCGTACATGTCTATGGTAGAAGGAGTTCATCAAGCTTCCAAACTGGATGCCTCTGCCTCCTCCTCCGACGACGACGAGTCAGGGCACTCCGCCTCCTCCCCCTCCTCCTCCTCCTCCTCCGGCGAGTGATCAGGGCACTCCGCCTCCTTGTCCAGCTCCTCCGACGCGTGTGGGCACTTCGCCTCATGCTTCGCCTACTCCGGCGCATCAGAGCAGTCCGCCACCTCCTTCGCCTCGACGGCAACGTCGGAAGACAAACGCCGCCGCCCTGGCTCGTCCGGCGCGTCAGAGTAGTCCGCCTCCTTCTCTCAAGTGGAAGAGTTATGCCTCCTTCTCTCCAGCGGCTAGCAGTACAAGCAGAGGCGGGAAATTTGGTCCATCTCTCAGGCCTCTGGAAAAGTTACCATATGAGAGGACCAAGGAGGAAAACGAGGAGATATGTCGTGCCTAATTGAGGGCCCATTTTGCAAAGAAAACTCCACCTCCGAAGGAGAAGCTAGATCCGGTGAGAGTGGAGCGCATTATCAATCAACTGCAGCATCCACCATTGCCTCCGCCGGATTCCAACTATGACCGCATTCTTAAAAAGACATATGCACAAGCGGTGTGGTCGGGAACTACTTCTAATGATGCAAGGTTAGAAGAACGAACAAGTGGGAATACAATTCGTGAGCTCGATATCGTCGTCGCTAATCATCCGGAGATGGTGCCCGGTACCAATCCTGATGATTACTTGGGGGATGATGTAACAAAAGAACAATATAAATACGTGCACGAGATACCTCTCGTCGAACCTGGTCATCCTGCTCTAACAACGATGATGCACAGATTGATGAGTGGTACATGAAAACCTGTAGGGAGTCTGGGATAAAAGCTATGTATGTGGCAGTGAAACCAGAGCATGAATTCATTGGACTTCCCATGACTACTATTCAATTTGAGGAGTTATTTCAGTTATACAATGAACTAGCCCTCGACAAATAACTCAAGACTTCCTACTGTCTGTAAGTATTACTTCTATAGTTAAGTCTCTAGCTCAGCTCGTTCATTGCATGTATATATAATTACCTCACTATATATATTATGCAGATTGAAGATCGTCGAATTAAAAAAGCGGGAATCGTCGACGTTGGGTTCATTAGCCCAGATGTCGTAAATGAATTGACAGTACGAAACTCAATCAAAGAGACCGAGGATAACTTGCTAAACTCATTCCTTATACATAAAAAAAGTGGAAATAATCTTTCCTTACAAATTCAAGCGAGTGTTGTTGTTTTCTCGATAAACTCTATTTCGCCTACTAGAGGTTAACTAAGTAATGTAATTGATGAGTTATATATGCGTGCGTAGAGACCACTTCATTCTGCTATCCATTAACTTTGGCAGGGCAGTAGTAAATGTCTTAGAATCAAGACATAAAGCCGAAGAGGATTATGTGGATATTACTGCAATGCTCAAGAATTAAGTTCAGTCAATATGCCGAGACCATATCGGCATGCAACTTTCGTTAATTTCCTGATATCAAGTAATCATTTTCTTTGCCTCGCGGGTTTGGACGAATTTCGCCAATATGCTTCCCGGTCTAAACAAACAGTTGCGATTTACGCACCCCAAGGTAAGTAGTACTAGCTAGTTCCGCACATCTCTAATTGATTCAAATTTTCATTAATATATCATTACCATGCTTGCTTGTCAGATTGATTGAACTCTATTTTCATAAAGTGCATGTACGAGAAAGAAGGCACTGTTTTATGTGCATACTACGTATGCGAGTTCATTCGCCACTCGACCTCTGAGCGGGTCTTATCTGAGAAACAATTTCAAGTACGTAAATAATATTCACAATTGTGTTGAGTTTTATTCATATATATATGCATCTATTGGTCCCCTTCTTTAAATTAGATATGAGATGCGGGATCAACACCTACCATATGATCGCATACAAGCAATTCAAGAGGAATTGGCGGGATTCTTTGTTGACCACGTCATACCTAAAGACGGAGAATGCCATGTGGATTTGTCATTGGATCTTAATTAGATGATGTTTTCGGTTAATTTGTAAAGGATGTTATATTGTATATATGTAATAGCGTCGGATAGATACACAAAAACTTGTTGTTCGACCAAGCATGGAGAAACAGAGGACACTTCTCTCTATTAGCTAGCTAACACAATATGAGACCACTAAATTAACGCTCCAACCCCCCCCCCCCCCAAAACCCACCCACTCCCTTCATTCAAAAAAACAAAAACCCCAGCTGCGGCGAGATGCTGACGAGAGGATGCCATGTTGTCCCGGTTGGTGTGACCAGCCGAGACGAAAGAACCTCCTGCCCGGGCTCGCCGCAGCGGCCAGGTGAATACCATTTGGTCCCGGTTCATAAGCGAACCGGGACTAAAGATTTTGGGCTTTAGTCCCGACCATTTAGTCCTGGTTCAAGAACCGGGGCTAATGGGCCTCTGGAACCGGGACAAATGGGCTATTTTCTACTAGTGGTGGTGGGCCTTGGTAGTTGCGGAAGTGGGCCAGCTGGGGCGGATATCAGTCGGCCGACCTAGCATGCATGGCCCATGATGGGGTTATAGTCCTAGGGTAGGGTCATAGGCCTGCCCTTTAGGTCCTACCCAAGGACTACCCCTCATAAGGGACAAGGCCCTTAATCATTTCCGACTGAACTAAGAAGTTCCCATCATCCAGTCGGTAACAGATCCTCGACCATCCAGTCGGAGACGAGCATTCGGAGTATATCAAACTAACCGACTGGATTCCACTCTATGCATCGTAACCCCCCTGGGGAGAAACGGTCATACGTTTCCATGCGCCTTTATTAGCCTTTAAGACGTACGTTACCTGTAACGTAGGCATTTATTCGCCACTACTCCACCCCTGTGCACCGACCCGTTGTGGAGGGCAGTGCACTCTATATAAGCCACCCTCCCCCACTGGTGCAGGGGTTAACAACTCATTGTATTCCATATTCCACTCGACAACATGCTCCCAGAGCACTGAGGCGTAGGGCTATTACCTCCACCGCAGAGGGGCCTGAACTCATACAACCTCGCCGTAGCTAAGGCTCTGCCCATCCTTTCGTACCCTACATATCTACTGTTAGACTTATACCCACGACAGCCCAAGGGCGAGGCGAGCGGGAGCTCCGTCTCCCTCATGCCTTGCACGAACAGGAGGCTGGGGCGCCGGTCAACGCCCACGGTGGCTGGGCGCACTCCGACGGGGCCCGGGCGATGGAGCTTGGGGATGGGGTTTCCTGGACCAGATCTGGCCGAATCCGGTCGGTGGCGGCCTTAAGGCGGAGGATAGCGGTGCGGATCCAGCCAGTGTGGAAACAGTTGCGGTGTACATGGCATCTTCGGGAGAGAGATGACCGAGGTGAGGAAGAAGAAGTAATGGAGGAAGAAGGAAGGCAGGGAGAGGGGGATCCGGCGGGTTCGACCTGGCCTGGCGTGGCGACTGCTCCGGCAGCGTTTGGGCGCACAAGGCAGCAGTGCGTGCTTGAGGCATGTGATTTGTCGGGCTGCATCAAGCTCGGGGCTCCTCCCATCGGGCATGAGCTGCAGCAGCTCGGGAGCTCGGGCGGCGGAGGCCACATGGGCCCGGAAGGGCCTGACTCGGGCTCGGGAGGGCCGGCGGCTAGAGAGAGGAGGTGGAAAGGTTGGCTAGCGGCTAGGGCTTGGGTTGGCACATCAAACAAGGAGAGGGCTAGGGTTAGCTGAATTAGGGCTCTATTTTAGGACATGCGGCTAGGTTAGGGAGTTGTGCACCGTTTTCGGGCCGTCGGATCTCGATCGGACGGTCCGAAAGGGACGGGTAGGCTAGGTGGGATGTGTACAGTGGTGGTGGGCTAAGAAGAGAGGAAGTTTGTGGCCATCACAATATTTTAAAATACCAAAAAACGTTTGACAATAAACCGATGACGGTGGTGCTACGGTCGATCGTTCGAGTATCAAACAAACTCCGATTTTTGGCAGGCGACCTACCTACATTAAAATAAGACCGCACACCAAGTTTCAATCCAATCCGAGAAATTTTTATACGCACTTTAAAAACAATATTTTAATGATGTCGCGGGCGCGTACATGTGTGGTTGGGCTCAAAACGGTCAACGATGAAAACAGAGAGAACCGGCAACTAATAACGGATGCAGGTTTTGAAAACTGATAGCAAAGGAGTGGCGATGCAATGCAGATGATGCGAATGATGCGATGATGATTGCTACAAACAAATAATAACACGCGGCAACGAAATAAAAGGGGGATCTTCTGGAGCATCGGTCTCGGGCTATTACATGTCGTTTCATTCCCGTCACGGCAAATCTCGAGCACTCGATATGTCCAACTTTCTAGCACAAGTCATCCCGAAATTCACGAAATATTTCGGCATGACCTATGCTAGAAAGTGCACATATAGAGCGCCTAAAATTTGCCAGAATGGAAATGAATCAACATTTTCGGCAAAAAAATAGGTCACTCAGAGAGAGTTTCCCTACAAACAACCAATGTCTGACACAACAACAGTAGCACAACAGTATAATGCTTAGTACCATTGTATAGCATATGTCCAAACAACATTCTATAGCAGCACAACAACCACATGCACATGTCATGACTCTCCTATAGCATCTACATGGATAGAGCTATATATAGGGTATGTTTTGAGATGCTCGCTATCTGCCTGTCGAGGATACGGATGTTGTGTCAATGATCTTATTCTCGCGGCGGCGTCAAGCGACACGTCGGTGATCTACCTGTGTGTCAAGCATTCACAAGATCAATTATTGTAGACACACAAGATCAATTCTAGACCTACAATCTGCCTAATAAAATGCTCATTTTCATTTTATTTACTGTATCAACAAACTAAACACTAAGTTTATTTACTCTAGCAAAAAATCCAAATGGACAGCAACATCAAAGGACTCCAATGGATAGCAACTCCAAATGGACTCTAATGAACCAAGTTTTTGTTGCATTTCATTCTAACAGCAAGCATTTGAACACTCTAACAAAATGCATTTTAATAGCAATATGAACACTCTAACAACATGCATTTTAACACTCTAAGAACATGCAAAAAATCGAGAAGAGGGTGGGAAGAGGGGGTGGCGTACCTCGAGGTTGGGGTCAATGTCGCTGGGGCAGAGTGGGCGGCATCGGGATTGAGGTGGTCGGCATCCGGGTCGGGGTTGAGGGGGTCGCCGATGTTAGAGTCGTCGGGTAGAGAGGGTCGGCGTCGGGTTCGCCGGGATAGAGGGTTGGGCCAGGGTCGGCTTCAGCGTGGTCGGGGCAGAGTGGCGCGCCGGGGTCGGTGTTGGAGGACCGGTGCAGAGGACGACATCTGGTGTCTGGGTCGGGGTTGAGGGAAGGTGCAACAATGGCGGTAGGCAATGCGGTGTGGGATCGAGAGAGAGTGAGAGATAGAGGAAGGGTTGGGGAGCGTTAGACAGGGGTATATCCAACTAAGCTATAGGGCCGCTCTAGAAAATATGCTATATCTAAGTTAGCTATAGCGCTGCCCGAGCCAACAAGCGCTACTGTTAACTTATTTTTTTACTTTAAATGTATGTGGCCAGTTAGGTGTAGCACTTGTTCTCTCGAAAATAGCTAGTGATAAGTTTTTTAATTCTATTTATTATCTTTCATTTTTTACTTCTATTTCTTACCTTTCATTTTCGTTTCTCTTTTTCTCATCTTTCATTTGCATTTTTCCTTTTCTTTATCTTTATCTTTTTTTCTTTCTTTTTTTTTCTTTTTCTTTCACTTGCATTTTTCTTTTTCTTATCTTTCATTTGCATTTGTATAAGTTGTAGTAGGGGTCTAGCTAGGGTTTGGTCTGTTGGATCAATAACACCGTACAGTCGAGATAACAATTAGTGTATATATATTACATTACTTGATCGTTAACAGTGTTAAGTATGGTATACAAAAGAGATACACAAAAATTATGATTGTTTGTCAGCTTGAGCGAAGACAATGCTTCAGACTGGTCTTCTTCTTCCCTATTTTGTCCGTTGTTGAATAATTGAGCCCATGGTCGAGACTTTTCCTTTTCCAGGGATTACGATCTTTCGTGGGTAATGTAGTCTTCATTGTTCTTTTGACGTATGTTTCATCGTCATCGGCATCATCTTCCCTCATCGGTTCACTGTACTGGTCATAGTCTTCCTAGTTGGTGACTCCATCCATTCCTATGATGCTCCTTTTGCCTCTCCTCACGACAACATAGCTGGGATTGCTAGGGTCGGTAATGAAGAAACATTGTGTCACATGTTTAGAATGGACCCATGGCTCATTTTTGGTGGTGCTATTGACGGTACCGCTATCGGAGTCAGGTATACAAATGGTAGTGAAATGTCAGTTTTCTCTTTGTACATTCTTAGCCCATCTGACATGAAACATCGTCACGCTATGCAATCCAGAGTAGTCAAGTTCCCACATCGCTTCGACCCTTCCATAATATATTTCAATTACATTCCCACTCATGGCTTCCATTGTGACCCCTGAGTTCTCGTTATCAGTTCTTATTTGTTTGGGTTCCGTATAGAACGTGTATCCGTTAATATCGTATGATTGATATGTCTCGAGGTTGACCAATGGGCCATGTACTAAGGCGTATATGAGCGTTTCGTCCGGACAGCCCTCTTCTGGGGGATTAGACAGAACTCGCTCATTGAACCAATGCAAGAAAGTGGAGTTGTGCTCTCTAATAACTTCAACATTCGTTTTGTGCACCCCATGCTCACGGTAGTTATTTGCAATGTTCTCTTGGTGCAGTGTCACGAAATCTTCTAGCACATCTAGGTGTCGTAGCACTACTAAGTTTGCCATGTCAAAGTCGTATTCTTGGCCCGAGCATACCACATTCACAAACCTTTGACCGTTTGTGTGACCTTTGCCTTCGAGTCTTCCATAGTTCTTGTTGACAGAGAAACCAACAATAGGGTCTCCGGTGCGTAGATAACTCTCGCAGAGAGTGATGCACTCTTTGGTCAGATATCCCTGGGCTATGCTTCCATCTGGACGGGACATGTTACGAATGAATCCTTTGATGACCCCATTCATCCTCTTGAACAGCATCATGCTATGCAGGAATGTTGGTGCTAGGTCGATGATGTTGTACATGATGTGGACACATAGCCATGACATCAAAGAACATGGGTGGGAAGTGCATCTCTAGCTCATTTAGTATGACAACGATCTCTTCCTCTAGCCTATGGAGTTGCTTCACACTGATCGACTTTCGAGAGATAGCATAAAAAGAGTGGCATCGATCAGTAAGCGTTTCACGGACGTGTGTGTCCATAATCCCTCTAAGTGCAACCAGGAGTACCTGCATCATCATCACGTGACAGTCGTGAGACTTCATCCCGTTGAATTTTTTTTCATAGTGTCCAGATATCTGCTTATCTTCCCACAATATGCGTGTCGATGCACTAAATACTGGGGTCCCAAGTGCCCCAGACTTGCGCACGGGCGCGAAGAGCCCCTGTCGGCAGAGCATGGCAGGACCCAGTCAAGATGCAACCCCCAAGATGATCAAGGCCTTGGCAAGTCTTCCTTGCCAGGAAGATGACCAAGGTCGCGCCCATTTGGTGGGCATGATGAACTCACCAAGTACAAGACCCCGACAAGCTCTCTTGCCGGGATGAAGACTAAAGGTCCCGGCAAGCTCCCTTGTCGAGACGAAGACTCAAGGCCTCGGCAAGCTCCTTGATAGGATGACGGGCCTCGCCACTGGTGGGCAACCGCCCTTGCCACAGTGCCACCGCCTCCAAGTGCCAGCGCATTCCGCATCCGCCAGTGCAGCGTCCAGGTGTCGAAACACCTGGATATGTACCTTCACCAGTACATCGCTGACAAGGACAAGACGTGCATTAAATGCACCTAACAGCGGTAGATGGATAAGCACCGCCCTATGTTCATTGTAACTCCTCGTGAACCTACCACCGAGCACTGTAGGCGAGCCCTTTGCCTATAAAAGGAGGCCCTTAGCTCATTTCGAAGGGGTTAGACTCTTTGGACATTGACCCATAGGACGGTCATAAACGGTCACTGTAACAATCGACAACAAAACGCTTAATACAACCAGACAAGCAGGACGTAGGGTTTTACGCGTAAGCGGCCCGAACCTGGGTAAAAAGGCTTGTCGGGTGCTGATTGTTAGCTCTGCTCTTCATGTCACCTCTCCCCGCCCTACGATCACAAGGGTTTCACGTTGATACCCATAGGTGTCGACCTCGCATCGCCGACATATTTGGCGCGCCAGGTAGGGGGTGTGGAGGTTTGCGCAAATTTGAGCAAACTCAGCACCAGATTCTTGGAAGTTTGGGCCCTGCGCCGTAGTTCTCCCGCAAACAGGGTACCGTGGCGGACGCTCTGTTCTGCTATGGCTTCCCAAGGCCTGCGCGAGTGCGAGGCAGGGAGGTGGAGGCTCTAAAGGCGGCGCCGTCAAGCCGATGCGTCGGTCGGGGCGAACGCGCAGCTGTCGAGTGCGTACCTGGGAGCTTCACAGAGGCCTCGGTGCATACTCCGGCGGACGCACCTCTGCAAAGTGATGCATAGTCATTGAGGATGCGCCAAACGGTCCCGAAACCCCAACGCGCACTCTAGAGTAAGTGTTGTGCCCCTGACAGCATCGTATCGTCGCCCAAGATGCGCTCGGGGGCTCCGCAAGCACAGGCTAGCAAGAGAAAAGTAAAGGAGTTACACCCCGACCAACTTTTTCTCCAAACGACGGTCGCGGACTGTCGGTAAGAAGTCTTTGCCAGAGAAAAAGCTACCGGGAGCGGTAATTTCCTGCTTGCCGGGGACCACGACGCTCCAACAAAACATTCAAGCGCCATGCAACCACAGCATGAGCAGATAAGTTCTAAGTTTAAGATTCAGATCTAAAGTATATAGATTCTCTGCTTTCCCTTTAAAAGTTTCCAATCTTTGGGTGTTTAGTCTATGCATACTGGGACCTTTCGAAAGATCAGTGCACCTTGTCTTTGTTTCGAACTCGTTCAAATGACCTGAATGGCCACATAGCGCCTTCAAACTGTTTCGAACCTGATCAACACAACAAGTGGCTATGTGGTGCCTGATTTCGTCTCAAGCTCCTCTTGGCGATTTCTATGGTTGCACTGAACGCGGCAAGGAGCCTTGCTAGTAGTTGCCGGCAAGCTCCCAGAGAATGCAAAGATGAATCATACAAAGAATAGAATCAAGAAAAGGGAAAACAATCTTTTCATTCATTTGAATGGATACATTTGACTCCACTTACAAAGCATTGTTATCCTAACCTAAAGACTCTGTCTTTTGACGAGGATTAACCTACGTGGAGGAATTGGAGTTCATGAAGACAAGGCGTGGCAAGGCCCGCGGTACATCCATGCTGGATCCCCCGGGACCAGCACTGTATCGACGGATGCGGGTTCAGCCTCGTCAAGTCGCGTGAAGGGGGCGACAGATCCGGTTGAGATCCCCCCTTCCGAGGAGTGGGAGGGGCGTGACCGAGTCGCGCCAGTAGAGGAAGCACTCAGTCCGAGCCGGGGGAATCGCCTTCCTGTTCGATTCCCCCGGGCTTGGGACTACGCCCAACACCGTCACCATTGCCGCTCTCTGCCGATGTCGCTCGCAAGCGGAGCATTCAATGTTGCTCGCGCGATCTTCATAGCAGCCGAGAAGCACACGTGGGCGCCATAAAACTTGACGGGCAGCATGTCTGTCTCCGCTAGCTTGGAGCAGAGGACATGCTAGTCCTCGAGGAGATGGGCGCCGGCGAAGGCTTTTCGGCCTCGCCTGAGCAGCATGGAGGACCACCGCTGGAGCAAGCCTCGAAGAAGGCGGAGGCGCTGGAGTAGCACTCCGCCTCCGGCAACCTCGACCTCCACGATGACCGCGGCCCCTCGCCCTTCCTTCGCCATGGGCGCTCGGGCCGTCTTCAGCCGCTGCGCCCGCGGAAGTTGTGGCATGATCCGAACGAGATCCTCTCGCCGCCGACGGTGGCCGACCCCATCCCCTAACCATGGTTAGGGGAGAGCGCCACCTGCAGACAGAAGAAGACTCTTAAGACCAAGGCCGAGGAGTTGGTGGATTCACAAGGAGTTGGTTGAGCAAGACCCCTCGCAAACCCTCCCAATTTATGGGACGGGGCATGGGGGCTAGCCTTCTTGCTCCAGAAGCCACCACCCTCTCACCCAATCGCTCGTGCTCACAAGGGAACAGGGAACCGCCCTGCTGCACCAATGCAAGCACGGGCGGGTCCAGCCACTACTGCGCCTTTTAAGGCCACGTCTGCTACCTGTCCATCCATAACTGTGCATGCCACGTGTGTGGAAGAGGCGTTTCAGGAGGTGGAGAGGCCACTCCGCGCACACCCCCCCCCCACTTCGCACGTCCAATGCGCGACATCGGGAAAAGAAACCGCCAGCGGATCCAGCCACGAAAGCCCCTGGCCCTCTTTGGGCCTGGTCCAACAACGCTTTGCATGTCTGTATGGCCGAGGCACGGGGGCTCCTGTCGGTGCACTAAAGACTGGGTCCCTAGTGCCCCAGACATGTGCACGGGTATGAAGAGCCCCTATCGGCAGAGCATGGCAGGACCCAGTCAAGATGCAACCCCCAAGATTAACAAGGCCTCGGCAAGCCTACCTTGCCGGGAAGATGACCAAGGCCGCGCCCATTTGGTGGGCGTGATGAACTCACCAAGTACAAGACCCCGGCAAGCTCCCTTGCCGGGATGACGACTGAAGGCCCCGGCAAGCTCCCTTGCCGGGACGAAGACTCAATGCCCCGACAAGCTCCTTGCCGAGATGACGGGTCTGGCCACTGGTGGGCAACCACACTTTCCACAGTGCCACCGCCCCCAAAGTGCCAATGCATTCCGCATGCGCCAACGCAGCATCCAGGTGTCGAAACACCTGGATATGTGTCTTCACCAGCACATCGCTGACAAGGACAAGACGTGCATTAAATACACCTGACAGCGGTAGATGGATAAGCACCGCCCTAGGTTCACTGTAACTCCTCGTGAACCTAGCACCGAGCACTGTAGGCGACCCCTTTGCTTATAAAAGGAGGCCCTTAGCTCATTTCGAGGGGGTTAGACTCTTTGCACATTGACCCATAGGACGGTCATCAACGGTCACTTTAACAATCGACAACAAAACGCTTAATACCACCAGACAAGCAGGACGCAGTGTTTTACGCGTAAGCATCCTGAACCTGGGTAAAAAGGCTTGCCGGGTGCTGATTGTTAGCTCTGCTCTTCACGTCACCTCTCCCCGCCCTACGATCACATGGGTTTCATGTTGATTCCCATAGGTGTCGACCTTGCATCGCTGACAATGTGGAACTAACATTGATTCCGACAAGTCACTTGAACAATTGATCGACCTCCTTCAGATCTAAGGTGAAGCAAGAGGGGGAAAATATTGTTCTACCTTCTTGTTTACTTTTTTCCCCTATCTTCCATCTCCGTTTCCTCTGACGACTTTTTACAGGTCATTTGGAGATATTTCTTCATATTCAAAAATTCCAAGTATTTTATAGCCTTCGGCCCATCCTTGGTCTTCTCCGGCATGTTCATCAATGTTCCAAGCAAGCTCTTGAGGATATTCTTTGTGATATGCATTTGATCAAGGCGATGAGGCATGTCGAGTTTGGGCCAGTACTCCAAGTCGAAGAAAACAGATCTCGTCTTCAACACGTATAGCAACGGCTCTGGTGCCTTTTTCTTTGTCTTTCCCGGCACGGGGCACTCTTTCCAATTATTCAATAACTCATATATTTCGGCACTACTGCGCTTACATGAATGACCTCGATGCTCGGCCTTACCATTGAACAAATCTCCACGCTTTCTCCATGGGTCATCCTTCTCGAGCCATCTTCGATGCCCCATGTAAACGATTTTCGAAGACCCACCACCTTTTGGATAGTTGCTGAGAAGTTGTATCATCCATGCACGTGGTGCATCTGCAATATCCGTGGCACAAATGGATGGAGAGATAGCCGTAACCGAGATAGTCCTGCACCATCGTGATCACCGCGGCTCTCATGTAGAAATACTCTCCTTTACTTGTGTCCCATGTCTTGGCTAGCGTTGTCTATAAGGTCTGTAGCTCGTCTTTCGGTAACCTGAGATACAAATTTATATAATTTCCCGGTTGTCTCAGCCCTTGAATAAGCATAGTCATGTGTATGTATTTTTCCTTCATGCACTTCCACGGGGGAGGTTGTACATCCATACAAACATGGGGAATGTGCAATGATTGGTGTTTTGTGTAACACCATGGTTTTCGCTCCTGTTTTTTACCTTTGCGGGATTTGACTCCCGTCTTTTTTCTCGGTGTTACCGGATTTCTCTAGATCTTGGGTATGTGAAGACGATCATCTAGCCTTGCCTTTCCAGACCAACCAGATATTCTCCCGAGTCAAACCTTTCCACCCAAGATCTATCTCCGGACCTTGCCATTGAAACCCTACCTTCCGAGTTGCTGGAAGGGAAACCCTAATCCTTCGAGTTACAAAGGAACCCCAATTTCCTTTGCCCTGTTGCCTCCCAAACTTTTCCCAGTGATCATCCTTCATCTTTAAACCCTAGAGATGCAGACATAATGCCAAGTAATTTGCAATATTCTTCATTTACAATTAATTCCTTTTTCTGCCAGTTAAAGGAATTAAATACAAGAAAATATCTATCCATCTCCAAAGTTCATGAAAACTTGTGGAGATATTCTTTGTGATCATACTGAGCTCCCATAAAATATTGGCCATTATTAAATGGGGAAAAATTGCGTTTTCCTATTTAAAGCCAATATTGCATTTTGGGCACTTTCTAAAGGAACTACCATTTTGGTAGTCAGGAAAAATCCCAAATAATTTGTGGAGCTTCTCATATCCATATCTTCCCCATTTCCACCAATAACCCAAGTTTCATAGTTCAAAATTTGAGCCCAACGTCAATTTGCAGATTATGTCTAGTTGGAAAAGTTGCAAAGGAAGTGCTCTATTCCTTTATCTATTTGACCTGAAAGTTTTCATGGTGATTAAAAATGATAAATCAATCATGGAGACCAAAAACCAACTCAATCCATCTATCCATTTTTCCACTGAAATTTTCCCAAGTTTTTGTTATTTGAAACCTGTGTGAAGGAAGTATCACATTGGTATTCTCAAATGAGCTGAAACTTTTCCAATATCTCCATATATTCAAATAATCCCCTTATACAAATTTGAACTAGATCTATCTAGCCATTCTTACACAAAGTTCTCATTTCCATTTATGTCCAGTCTACAAGTTTGCAAAGGAGGTACCATCTAGAGTGGTTCATTTATGCTAAGACTTGGCCAGGAGGGTCACCCTGGTGAATGATCAACCTCCGCCAAAGACCAGGAAAAGATCGACACTGTGGTAGCCACACCACATGCCAAACACTTGCTAGTCAGAAACCTTGTCAGCTCTCATCTGTCATCTCTTGCCCCCACTCCCATCCAAACCCTCTCATGTCAAGTATCTGACCTCTTGTGCATCTGTTTGACATGTCCTAGAGCCAAATGATACATCCATTTTGCATCATGCTTTCATGTTCATATTTATCACTTTATGAACTATTATTATACTTTGTGGAACCTCACTTATGCCTTTTCTCTCTTATTTTGCAAGGTTTATTTGAAGAGGGAGAATACTGGCAGCTGGAATTCTGGACTAGAAAAGGAGCAAGTCTGAGTCCTCTATTCTGCGCAACTCCAAATGCCGTGAAAATCAATGTGGATGTTTTTTGGATTTTATAAAAATTACTGGGCGAAAGAAGTGTCAGAGGGGAGCAACGACGGGCCCACAAGCCTGGTTGCTGCGGCCTACCCCCCTGGCCACGGCAACAGGGCTTGTGGGCACCCTGGTGGCCCACTGGCCCCTCTCTTTTGCTATATGAAGGGTTTCGTCTGGAAAAAAATCAAGGTAAACTCTTTGTGTGGATTACTTGGTGGAAGAGTTTATGTTCAGATCCTTGATGCTATTCATTACACCTCTGATCATGATTATGATTATGCTTTGTGAGTAGTTACTTTTGTTCCTGAGTACATGGGATAAGTCATGCTAATAATAGTCATGTGAATTTGGTATTCGTTCGGTATTTTGATATGCTGTATGCTGTTTTTCCTCTAGTGGAGTTATGTGAACGTCGACTACATAACACTTCACCATATTTGGGCCTAGAGGAAAGCATTGGGGAGTAGTAAGTAGATGATGGGTTGCTGGAGTGACAAAAGCTTAAACCCCAGTCTATGCGTTGCTTCGTAAGCGGCTGATTTGGATCCACTAGTTTAATGCTATGGTTAGACGTTGTCTTAATTCTTCTTTCGTAGTTGTGGATGCTTGCGAGAGGGGTTAATCATAAGTGGGATGCTTGTCCAAGTAAGGGAAGTACCCAAGCGCCGGCCCACCCACATATCAAACTATCAAAGTAACGAACATGAATCATATGAACATGATGAAACTAGCATGACAGAAATTCCCGTGTGTCCTCGGGAGCGTTTTTCCTGTTATAAGACTTTATTCAGGCTTGTCCCTTGCTACAAAAGGTATTGGGCCACTTGCTGCACCGTTGCTACTACTTGTTACATGTTACTTTTCGCTTGCTACGTTTCACCTCACTAAACCATCACTTGTTACCGCTACTTTCAATGTTTGCAGTTATTATCTTGCTGAAAACCGTTTATCAGAGCCTTCTCCTCCTCGTTGGGTTCGACACTCTTACTTATTGAAAGGACTACGATTGATCCCCTATACTTGTGGGTCATCACCGAACAGGTTCTATGGACGCGTGGTGATGGTGGTGACCATGCAGTGAGCGCGTCCAAACAGTGCTCTGCGCCTCTGTCAGCTCGGCCAGCTAGCCTCCGGCAGGCCTCCGCTCGTCCGGGCATGTCTAGTGTCTTCATGACGTCCGCGTTCCCACTCTCCAGCAGCTTCCCCCTCCTCCTTCTTTCTCCTCACGCCACGGCAATCACCAGCACCCCGCTATGCCGCTCGTGAGCTATGTATTTTTCTTCCCGAGCTCTCGCGAAGACAGTCCTGGCTTCTTCCCCCTCCCAGAGACCTCGCCGACATCGCCGCCTCCCTCCGCGTGTCTCTTAGCTCCAGTAAGGCGATGAGGATGCCACGGCAGCCGAGCTTATCCGGCGAGCTCCCGTGTCTATAAATAGCCCTCTTCGGTCTCGTTTCTGATCACCACCACCTCCACTTCACTCTGACGCGCCCCTGCCCTCAGTTCCTCGTCGGAGCCACTATTGCCACGTTTCCCCAACTCTGGTCGTCGTTTCTCTCTGCCTCCGCGGACGCTATTGTTCCACCCCTCCCCAGCGCTCCCTTGTGGTCTGGACGTGTGAACATTGTCCCCTGAATCCTCTAGTGGCCTCGCCCGAACAGGAGACCGCCGAAACTGCCTTAGCCGTTGTCGGCGTCTCGCTTCCGCGCCCTCTGCTACCCCGAGTCGTGGATGTCCCACTTTTCCCCGGTGTCGGATCTTCCTTTGGGCGGGAGCGGCCCGCCACCCCGCACCCGTCGGCGTCATTGCCATCCAAAGAAACTAGCGGGAGCCGCCCAACCATCGTCGGTGTCGGGCGTCCCCTTCTCTCCTTTGTTCTGCCGGGAACAGAAGGAGGAGGGAGACGCCGTGTAGGCGGGACCGGCCAGTCAGTGGCCAACGCCTCCCAACTTTTTTTTACAAGGGAGAACAGTACGAGTGGGCCGGCCCAAGTGGAGCAGCTTTCTAGGTGGCTCAGCCAACGCCCCGGGCTCTAGCCACTTTCGGCCTGTTTAGCCCAAGTGCAACAGTCCCCTTTATTCTTTTCCAGAAAAGCAAAAAAATAACTAGGCACGGACCCAACAATAAATATTTTAATTGCAGAAAGGTCCCTCCCACTTCAGGCAACCATATCATTTTGCTGGTAACCCCGATTCAGCCCCCTCTAAGAGAGAACGGTTTCCGGCGATCCCTTCCGCACACTCTCCGCACTTCTTCCTAGAGTATTCTTCGACCCCACGCAAGCCGACCATCTTATCTATGCCCTACAACATTGCTCTATGCTCTTCTTGTGTGTTTAATTAATGATTATGCCATGATAGAAATAACTAAACTTCTATTAGATTACACTTATTGCTTGCATTACTCTCATTTACTCGCCATATAATAATTCATAGTAAATAATTGAAGTGCCTAGTTGCTGCCCTCAACAGTTATTGTGGTAGACCACATGCTCACTTAAGGCAACATAGTCGGTTGATCTAGAGTCACCTGTCCGGGCTTATCCGTGCAGCCACATTTGCCGGTATGAGATGGCCTTGACTTGGTCTGATCGCGTGCTCTTTCACCAGTACCACCACACAGGGAAGGTTACGCGCACTCGATACCCTGGCCCGGTAGGTGGCGATAACCTTGTGAGCCAGTTGATTGTTTTGTCCGCACGTCCCCATTTGGGACAGTTTAGTTTGGCCACGATGATGGCAGGTGTCATGAGGACACAGGGGCCACCCAGGGCAGGACTCCGGGAATGCCGGTGGTATGATGGAAGAGTAACAGGTCAGGCAGGTTTCGTTGGAGCAACGCTGGTCCACCCGAATGGGATGACGAGACCAGGTGCTCCATGGTATGGGTACATTATGCAACCTCTGCAGAGTGTAAAGTGTATTCGAATAGCCGCGTCCACGGTATTGGACAGCCCGTCCAGACCTCACTAGGTGGTCAACCGTAACATTGGTAATGATGATGGAAGAACTCGTTTTGTGCACACATCCGATGATGTCAGGAATATGACATGTTAGCCATGGGATGGCTATGGGATGAGTGGTCGGCGCTAGTAGTGGTGGCTATGGGATGATGTCAGGAATATGACATGTTAGACATCCGACCACATGATTTCGATTGGATTTGGATCAGATTCAGATAGGATCATGAGAATATTCCTAGTATAATCATTTACTTAATATGCTTTACCTTATCGTACTTACTTTAGTAGTCATCTTGCTGGATAATCCTATTATATCATGATACTTAATCCTTCTAGATAGGTAAGCTATGCCATGATAAATAATAATAAATGCATGCTTGAATGCCATAGATTGCTTTGCTTAGTACATATGTTATTTTGGTTTGCTTGCGAGTACATTCAAAAGTACTCAGTGGCCTTTAACATGGCAAGGTTCACATAAGGATCTATCGTCCGTCGTCAAGGAGCCAGAGCATTCGCGAACTAGGAGAGTAACCCAGTCAGATCGCTGTGGATTGGAGCCGCACCAAGACCATGATGCCTTAGATAGAGCTTTTCTGCTGCCATCACCCTTGTAGTATATCATGTAAGACTCTTATATCCAATAATAGAAATTATTGTGTTCATGATACTTGTTGTAAACGCGCATGCCAGAGTGATTTCCAAGGCTGGTATGTGTGGCGACCGTCTGGCTACAGTGGTAATCAGGAGGGGTGCCACGAACAATGGTATCAGAGCAGCCAGGCTGACTATAGGTTACCCTAGCCATACGTCACTATCTTGTGTTCAGTAGAAAGCCCAAATGGATTTCAGCCATCTTTACCACCTGGCACGGCTACTATTGATCATAAGGCAACACCATAGGTTTTCGGCTCCATCGGACCCCAACTCTCGTGTCCTTTGCCTCCGGTGTGAAATGCTCACACCCGACAACAATCTGTGAGCCCTAAAACCCCTAGGTAAACTAAATATCCTTTCCGTGCTTGCTAACCATGGCATTTCTCTTCTTACTCTAGTTTCCTTTGGGAAACGCTTATAAATTCTATCTCTCCTCAACAACCTTATAAACGTTGACTAAGCCACTCTGGCTATGGTCCTGCCTCGAGTGTGATGTTCTTAAAGGAAGCAGTACGAGCTTGACACCAGTACTACTAGGAGCATCTTTCCATTTCGCTTCTAAATCCTTAGAGGTGCGTCGAGTGCGCCATAATAGCTATACTAGTGGATCCTTGGCCAAGTGTGTAAGGTCCGCAACACTTGAGCCTTATTTGCTTTTGGTTTTTCCCGGTTCTTGTTTCTTCTGTCACTTTCGTTTTTCCGTTCCTACTGGATCCATCTGCAAGAGTTGCCTACGAAGATGAGCATACAACTTGGATAATACCTAATAATCAAGATTCACCAAGATTCAAGCCAAGCCTATTGCCTAGTATTTAGGATAGCAACACCAAATCGGCCAAGAATGAAGAATGGGACAGAAGAAGAATCGTGTGCAACACACAAGGCCAGAATATACCTGAGAGGGTTGGCATTAGAACCGATCATACCCGAGGAGCAGTCAGATGAGCTACCAAGAATGTACATCAGTAAGGACAAATTATTTTGTTCACGATACAAGAATTATTTCAGTCAGTGGGGTGAACCCTGAGTTTTCTTTCAATGGGTCCAAGAATCATTTATTCCCACCGAGGACATATTTCAAGAATGTGAATGAGGCAAAAGTAGCAACAAAACTCTGGTAGGTTGGAAAAAATTTCAAAGCATATTTTAAGTTCACCAGTACAAATACAAAGTTTTCTGGACACTATGAACAAGGTTTGCAAGGAATATGGATAAGTTCACGGTTGTCCGAATCAAGGAACACCTAACATGCTTGGAAGCTCAGCTGAACCGAATGGAATTATCTGTCAACTGCTTACTATCGGCAACACCTGGGTTGAATGCAAAGGGTATTCTGAATTGATTAACGACATGAGGTATGCTTCAGTCATGCAACCTTTAAAACAATAATAATCAGATCAGCAGAAAAACAAGCAATGTGCAGGACGAATGGAATATCTTTAGTCAACGTATGGCCTATATCAAGTTTTGGCTCTGCTATGGGTAAAATTCTGGATACTTCAGAAGGAAGCCAGAATCGGATCTAACAGAATCGGCCATAGATCCGATTCTGTACACAAGGCTTCTGGTTTAAGGTATCCAACGTCCTAGCCTTCCTTCACAATCTATCAGACTGCCAATCTTTCTCCATACGTCACTTGGTGAGAAAAGCTTCTAGAGTACGACACTCCCATCTTCAACAACATGCTACCGCGGAAATTTCCGGCATAAGGAACCCGACCTTCAGCAATAAGCCACATGAAGGAAAACTTCTGAGGCACGATACCCAGCCTTCTTCAGAACACTACCTTGGCAGAAGCTTTCAGCATGAGGAATTCAGCATTCTTCAACACGCCATCGTGCATGCAACAAGCTTGTGAGAAGTAAGAACTAGTCGGTACGCATATTCGCCTCAAAACCCAGTGGTTATGAAAGGATTTATCCTACACCTGCATATGTTCTGAGCATGCAGTCCAGTGGATCAGTTCATGCAAGACACTCGTATACGGGAATGACTGTGTTCAGAGAAACGTTGGCCCCTCTTTAAAAGAAGAATATGAGCACAACAAACCCTACGAGATATGCAAGAGTTAGTTGTGAGGACAAGCAAACAAACAGGCAAAACAATCAAGGAATAGTGTTGGCAGGACATGAAAAGTCCATCAAAGGAACCTTCAAGAACTAGAGAAGTTGTGGACAAACAACGTCCATGACGATCAACAAGATATAGCTTCACAGACATAGAGGTATTACCAATTCTTGTCAGGCTCTTGCATATGCGGCCACAACAATGCACTACTTGCGGTTACTAGTGAGTATGCCGCACTCATCATGAATATGGGTGGTCAACCAAGATTGGAGGCTATGCTCCGAAAGATACATCGGATGATAGTGATACTATGCTCAGCTCAGTGGTCACAACTAGAACTACAAAGGCTATATATATATGAACAGAGCCATCTCTACGAGCGATAGAGTTTGAAACAAGGCATTCAGATAGAATGGCTCAAAGCACGTCAGCACCAACAACTCAGAGACATCATGACATCAAGAATATATTACTTTCTATGATTATTTTGTGATCATGCGTGACACTTCAGTTGAGGATATAGTAGCAATTGCTCGGTCATATTGATTCCTTGAGTCATGAATCACCTAAGGGCAAAGTTAAGATGCATAAGCTAGAAGGAAACATCAGAACGGAACCCATAGCCAGACTGAGCATTCTGACACAGCAAAAAGGAAAGCTACTCCGACTCGCTCAAGACCATACAAGTAAGTTAGCCCGGTACGAGGAAAGGATGTATTACCCATGACAATTAGGGTACGAAGTATCGCAATAAAACTCGAAGAAGTTACTCCCAGGCCATGGAAACCGAGATGTTTGTTGTTATTACCCATCCAAAAAGACCACTACTAGGACAAAAAGGAGCACTTGATAGGAAAGAGAAGGATTCAAGGGAGTTGTGTGTAGAGACAACACATGGTCCATTGGAAGTAGCATTTAAAGGGTCAGAGAACCAACAAAGACAAGACAACTGATGGATTCAAGTCGCACATAGGTAAGTCCCCCTTCCTCGGGAAGTAAGCGTGGAAATATCGAGGATGAGATTTTCTTAAGGGGGGTAGGTTTGTAACAACCTGGTTTTCGCTCCTATTTGTTTTCCTTTGCGGGATTTGACTCCCGTCTTTTTTCTCAGTGTCATCGGATTTCTCTAGCTCTTGGGTATGTGAAGATGGTCATCTAGCCTTGCCTTTGCTGACCAACCAGAGATTCTCCCCAGTCCAACCTTGCCACCCAAGATCTAACTCTAGACCTTGCCATTGAAACCCTACCTTCCGAGTTGCCGGAAGGGAAACCCTAATCCTTCAAGTTACAAAGGAACCCCAATTTCCTTTGCCCTGTTGCCTTCCAAACTTTTCCCACAGATCATCCTTCATCTTTAAACCCTGGATATGCAAAAATATTGCCAAGTCATTTGCAATATTCTTCATTTATAATTAATTCCTTTTTCTGCCAGTTAAAGGAATTAAATACAGGAAAATATCTATCCATCTCCAAAGTTCATGAAAAATTGTGGAGCTATTCTTTGTGATCATATTGAGCTTCCATAAACTATTAGCCATTATTAAATGGGGAAAATTTGTCTTTTCCTAATTAAACCCAATATTACATTTTGGACACTTATAAAGGAACTAACATTTTGGTAGTCAGGAAAAATCCCAAATAATTTATGGAGCTTCTCCTATCCATATCTTCCCCATTTCCACCAATAACCCAAGTTTCATAGTTCAAATTTTGAGCACAACATCAATTTGCAGATTCTGTCTAGTTGAGCAAGTTGCAAAGGAAGTGCTCTATTCCTTTATATATTTGAGCTACAAGTTTTCATGGTGATTAAAAATGATAAATCACTCATGGATACCAAAAACCAACTCAATCCATCTATCCATTTCTCCACAACAATTTTCCCAAGTTTCTGTCCATTTGAAACCACTGTGAAGGAAGTATCACTTTGGTATTCTCAAATGAGCTGAAACTTTTCGAGTATCTCCATTTATTCAAATAATCCCACTATACCAAATTTGAACCGGATCTATCAAGCCATTCTTCCTCAGCATTCCCATTTCCATTTCTGTCCAGTCTGCAAGTTTGCAAAGGAGGTACCATCTAGATTGGTTCATTTGTGCTCAGACTTGGTCAGGAGAGTCACCCTGGTGAATGATCAACCTCCGCCAAAGACCAGGACAAGATCAGCACTGTGGTGGCCACGTCACATGTCAAACACTTGCTGGTTAGAAACCTTGTGAGCTCTCATCTATCATCTCTTACCCCCACTCCCATCCAAAACCTCTCAAGTCAAGTATCTGACCTCTTGTGCATCTGTTTGACATGTCCTAGAGCCAAACAGGTGCTCTAGACGCATGGTTCATGTGGTGACCATGCAATGAGCGCTTCCAAACAGCGCTCTGCGCCTCTGTCACCTCGGCCAGCTAGCCTCCGGCAGGCTTCCGCTCGTCCGGGCAAGTCCAGTGGCTTCGTGACGGCCGCGTGCCCACTCTCCAGCAGCTTCCCCCCCCCCCATTCTTTGTCCTCACGCCAAGGCGATCGCCACCACCCTGTTGTGCCGCTCGTGACCCGTGTATTTTTCTTCGCCGAGCTCTCGTGAAGACAATCCTGGCTTCTTCCCCCTCCCGTAGACCTCGCCGACATCGCCCCATCCCTCCGCGTGTCTCCTAGATACAGTAAGGCGATGAGGACGCCACGGCGGCCGAACTTATCCGACGAGCTCCCGTGGCTATAAATAGCCATTTCCGGTCTCGTTTCTGATCACCACCAGCTCCACTTCACTCCGGTGCGTCCCCCATGCCCTCAATTCCTCGCTGGAGCCACTTTTACCACGTCTCTCCAACTCCGGTCGCCGCTGCTCTCTGCCTCCACGGCCTCTATCGTTCCACCCCTCCCTAGCGCTCCCTTGCGGTTTGGACGGGTGCAACGTCGCCCCGTGAAGCCTCTGCCGGCCTCGCCCGAGACAGAGACCGCCGAAACTGCCTTAGCCCTGGGCCGGTATCTCGCTTCCCCGCCCTCTACTACCCCGAGCCCCAGCAGTCCCGCTTTCCCCAGTGCCGGATCTTCCTTTAGGCGGGAGCAGCGGCGTCCTCGCCATTCGAAGAAACTAGCCGGAGCCGCCCAGCCATCACCGGCGTCGAGCCTCCCCTGCTCTCCTCTATTCTGTAGGGAACAGAGGGAGGATGGAGACGCCCTATAGGCGGGACTAGCCCGTCAGTGGCCAATGCCTCCCACCTTTTTTACAAGGGAGAGCAGAACGAGTGGGCTGACCCAAGTGGAGCCGCTGGCTAGGTGGCTCAGCCAACGCCCCGGGCTCCACCCAATTTCGGCCTATTTCGCCCAAGTGCAACAGTCCCCTTGATTCTTTTCTAGAAAAGCAAAAAAAACTAGGCAGGGACCCAACAGTAAATATTTTAATGACAGAAAGGTCCGTCCCACTTCAAACAACCATATCGTTTTGCTCTTAACCCCGATTCAGCCCTGTCTCAGAGAGAACAGTTTTCGCCGATCCCTTCCGCGGACTCTCCGCACTTCTTCCCAGAGTATTCTTCGAGCCCACGCAAGCCGACCATGTGATATATGCCCTACAACATTGCTCTATGTTATTCTTGTGTATTTAATACAACTTCTGTTACATTACACTTATTGCTTGCATTACTCTCATTTACTCGCCATATAATAATTCATAGTAAATAATTTAAATGCCTAGTTGGTGCCCTCAACAGTTATTGTGGTAGACCACATGCTCACTTAAGGCAACGTAGTCGGTTGATCTAGAGTCACCTGTCCGGGCAGTCACATTTGCGGGTATGGGACGACCTTGACTTGGTCTCATCGCGTGCTCTTTCACCGGTACCACTAGACAGGGAAGGTTAACCGCGCACGCTACCCTGGTCCGGTAGGAGGTGATAACCTTGTGCGTGAGTTGATTGTTTTGTGTGCACGTCCCCGTTTGGGACAGTTTAGTTTGTCCACGACGATGGTAGGTGTCATGAGGACACAGGGGCTTCCGAGAGCAGGACTCCGGGGGAGGATTAATGCCGGTGGTACGATTGAAAGGTCACGGGTCAGGCAGGTTTCGTTGGAGCAACACCGGTCCACCCGAATGGAATCACGAGGCCAGGTGCTCCATGGTGTGGGTAAAGTGTGCAACTTCTGCAAAGTGTAAAATCTATTCGAATAGCCTCGTCCACGATATTGGACAGCCCGTCCAGACCTCACTAGGTGGTCAACCGTAACATTGTCAATGATGATGGAAGAACTCGTCTTGTGCAGACATCCGATGATGTCAGGAATATGACATGTTATCCAAGGGATGGCTAGAGGATGAGTGGTCGGACTACCACGTGATTTGGATTGGATTTGGATCAGATTCAGATTGGATCATGAGAATATTCGGAGTATAATCATTTACTTAATATGCTTTACCTTATCGTATTTACTTTAGTAGTCATCTGGCTGGATAATCCTATTATATCATGATATTTAATCATGCTAGATAGGTAAGCGATGCCATGATAAGTAATAACAAATGCATGCTTGAATGCCATAGATTTCTTTGCTTAGTGTATATGTTAGTTTGGTTTAATTGCGAGTACATTCAAAAGTACTCAGCGGCCTTTAACATGGCCAGGTTCACATAAGGATCCGTCGTCCGTTGTCAAGGAGCCAGAGCGTTCGCGGGCTAGGAGAGTAACCTAGTCGGATCGCTGTGGATTGGAGCCGCACCAAGACCATGCTCCATGAGATAGAGCCTTTCTGCTACCATCACCGTTGTAGTATATCATGTAAGACTCTTATATCCATTAATAGAAATTCATGTGTTCATGATACTTGTTGTAAACGCGCATGAGAGAGTGATTTCCTAGGCTGGTATGCATGGCGACCGTGTGTCTACAGTGGTAATCAGGCGGGGCGCCACATTCTGGTCGCCAAACGAACTCATCCTATCAGTACTAGCGCCAAGCACGATGTTCCTTGCATCATCTGCAGAAAAAAAAGTCAACGTTTAATGCTCCCCACTAGCTAGTATCTATGAGGTGTCTCAGTTTTCGATAATCTCCATCATCTGGCTTCACCGTCTCCGCATGCCAGTTCATAAGCTTTGCTTCCTTAGGATCTACGAAATACCGTTGTAGACGTGAAGTGATCGGAACGTACCATACAACTTTCTATGGAGCTTTCTTTCCGACCTTCTTATATCATGAAGCATTGCACTTTGGACAGATGGTTTTTTCCGCTTGCTCGTTCGATATATGATGCAATCGTTGAGGCATGCGTGATATCTAATGTGTGGCAGATCAAGAGGGCATGCAATTTTCTTTGCCCCCTCGACACTAGTAGGACATAGGCTTCCCACAGGAAGAACCTTCTTTAGATACTTCAGAAGCTCATTGGAGCTTGCATCCATCTATTTGTTTTTTGCCTTCGTCTTTAGAAGTTCTAGTGTGAAACTCAAGCGGGTCACCTCGGGGTCGCAGCCATCAAACAATGGAGTTATCGAATCTACCTCCAGTTGCACCAGTTTGGCCTACTCTCTAGAAGCAACTCTGTAACTAGTCGTCTTCTTGCTAAGCAGGTCTCGAACATGCGGGTCCCGCATGACTGAACTTAGTAACAACGAAAGCTTCGACGTGTCCACGTCTTCTCCGCCTTGTACTATCTCTTCACCATCTCCATTTCCGAGGCATTCTTTTTCTTCGGGCCCATGTCGTTATTTCCTGCCCCGTCGACGTCCTCATCAGCATCATCTTCACTTATCCATCGAGTATAGCCATCCATGAAACCATGCATGAGCAGGTGCGCCATGAATTTACCACCCTTAAAGGTGTCGAGCCTGACTCCTCGTTTGCATTTTCAACACAGACATAAACCATCCTTTTGTGTTTTTTCATACATGTCGTCCACCTCGGATTGCCAATATCTTTCCACCATCCTTCCATTCACCTTGAAGATCACCTACGCGGAGCAAAAGAATTATAACCACGCACGCATGCATTGATCAAATTCATACAAACATTCAACATGACCTTCCCTAAACATATGACATATTGAGTTAGCCCGAAATTCTTTGAAACGGAATTGAATCGACCTTTCGACAAAACATAGGTAACTCATGTCATGCACATTTCAACAAATACACAATATAGGAAAACTCACATACCACACACAATTCGGTATATTAATATCGCGCATATATAGTTTCAGTCCAATCGCACACACACATATTTCCATTCTTGCACAACTTCTTTTTCCTCACCTATGTGTCGAGAGGGATATCCTCCCCCTTTTTCATTAGCTAGTAGCTCTAGATAGTGAGGTACCTACATATAGCTCTAACTAGCTAGGGAGAGAGGGAGCAAGTGGAGATGGGTGGATTGCAAAGAAACATAGATGGAGGAGGGAGGGTATTCAATAATGGAGGTGGGTGGAGGGGGCAAAGAATAAAAGTGGGAGGAGGGAGGGCAATAATGGAGGAGGTGGTGGAGGGGAAAATAAGAGAGGGGAGGAGGGGGAGAATTGAAAGGAAAAACCAACAAGAAATTGCAAAAGGAGGGAAGAAAGGAAGGGGGAGGAAGAAGAGGGGGGAATTAAAGGTGGAAGGTATTTTAGCTGGCGACCATAACTGTAGCGCTGGCCACCAACGCGCGCTACTGCTATGGTTGCCAGCCAAAATATCTACTTCTAATGTTCTACTAGCTATAGCGCGTGCGAGAAAACACACTACTGTTAAGCGGCCCCACAAGTTTACACACACAATAAATAGTAGTACCGTGTTGGCAAGACCAGGCGCTACAGATCTCGCATTAAAAGTAGCATTTGGTGGACGACAGACGTTGCTGCTATCTCTTGACTTCACGGTGTGGTGTCGCACATTTACCAGTAGAATGTTCTGTAAAAACAAACGTTGTTGCTAAGTCATACCAGTAGGATGTTTTGGACACAATGCTATTGCTACTTACCAATAGCGTAGGGACCTAAACAGGCGCTTCTCGTAAAGTTCTACGTGTAAGCATTTTCCTACTAGTGGCACCTTGTGGCTAATTTGTGATGGATGAGTTAGAGCACCCCTGTAGGGTTAAATCTTTCAAAAAGCCTTACTCGCAGTTATGTGGCAAGTCGGAAAATTGTTTAACATCCGGTCACAGAAAACTGAAAGTAAAATTAAGTAAAATACACCAATTGTGTGCGTAACTGTGACCATCTCTTTTTGTGGGGTTTGAACCAAGAAGGGAACACATTGGGGTTATGATTGACTCGTAAGTAGGTGTTCAGGATCACTTCTAAATGAGTACTAGTTCACGTTCATTTATGCGTAGATCACTCTTTTTATTCTTGTACTCGTAAGTTTGCCACTCAAATAAATGCTTAGTGGTTGTTGCAACCTCACCACTTAACCATACCTCACCCATTAAGCTTTTCTAGTCTTGATACCCTTGGAAATTAGATTGTTGAGTCCATGTGGCTCATAGATTACTAAAACAATAGTTGCAGGTCCAGGTAAAGCGACGTTTGGACGTAACAGTGATGCTTGTTAGTCTTGGAGTTCTTCTTCTTCATCATCATCAATCTTGGATGGATTCCAGGCTGGCAGCCTGGGATTAGCAAGGATGGATGTCACTTTTATCGTGTGTAGTCGAACCCTACTCTTCTATATGATGATTGAATGTATTGCTATATTGATCTAGTAATGATGTAGCTTGTGGTGAGTGTAGGCCAATTCCATACACTCATCTCCTCTTTACATGTACTTGTAAGGATATCTATTCTTGCGAAACGACAAGAAGTGCTTCTATCCCTACAGAGACCCTCTAGAGGATCCTCCACCCTCCCAACGAAGAAGGTAACCACGTTGTAGCGGGTGCACTCCGCTAGCTCGTCGAACACGTTGAACCGCTAGTGCTGCTCTCCACACTTCTGCGCGGCCTCGTCATGGTTCCTATACACCTCTTCACTGGCGGCTCCCACCAACGCGTGAAGTTCCTCTAGCTTGTGGTGAGTGGTGGCTTGAAGCATCTTCACCCCTGGCACCTATGACTTTGATGCTGCCAGTTTCTTCTCGGTGTCGAGCTCGTTGTGCCTCTTCATGAAGTGTTCCTTCTGCTTGTGTAGTTTCCTGCTATAGTCAGTGGCAAGTACCTCGGTTCTTCGTGCAATCTCACGTTGGGCCTGCTCGTCAACCTCTTGCTTGCACCTCGGGGCCGTCTCGTCGAGCGTGGCGTTGGCTTTCGCACAATGCTCATCGTAGGAAGCCTCGACAACTCCCATGCTGCACTCCAGATTCTCCAGGCGCTCACGCTCACGCTCCTGTTCGATGGTGGTCCGCGAAAGATCCTATTTTCGGGCCCCCATGTCCAGCTCTTGGACCGCAACCCTACTACAGTTGTGGCCACTAGCTCCGCGTCACCATCATCCCTACGCACCAGCAACACCTCGATCGGATTGTCGCGGTGTCTCGCATGCATCGTGAGCACGAGCCCCCACTGGTCAAACCGCGACATGCCAGCTCTTACATTCTCCCGGTTGCGGAAGTAATAGATCGGAGTCGTAGCCACCAGCGGGGATGACGTCTCCACACCGAGCAGAAAATTTGCCATCCTCTCCTGCACCTCCGAGTCGAGGTGTTCAGTGCTCAGCCTCATAGGGTCTTCCGGGATCGAGTGAGTCCACACCAAGCACGCGCGCCGTTGTATGGGTCGATGCATTTGCACATGAACTCGTTGACAACCACGCGTGTCGTGAGCTCGCCGGCCTGCATCACCCGCATCCTCGCCATGACCAGTGCCAACACGGTGTCGCCCAACCTAGCGTGCCCCAGCTAGAGCTCCGCACCGCCGACACCTCCAGGGCTTTGAGGAGGGTGCTATGCTCACACATGTCCATATACAACCAGCACTCCCAGAAGCACTCCAACTCCTTGGGGAGCTGCATATCAATAATGTGGGTGCTCACGCACCCAACCATCTGAAGAGACGCGCTGCTCGAGCACTGATTCGCTGCCATCAACCGAAGGCAAAAGAACTCCCGTAGGAGGGCCACGAACAACATCACCCCCAAAAAGGCCTCACATAGGTAGTCGAAAACAGAGAGCTGGAGGATTGAGCTCGGATGACGATGCAACGTATGAACACTACTACAAGAATGTGTGTGAGTGGCGTGTAAGAAAAGCCCAGCAGTGGCGGGCAAAGCTCTCAGGGCCACCCGCCACTAATCTCCTCCAACTTATATAAACACATTAGTGGCGAGTGCTCGCCCGCCACAGGTACGACCTTCCAGTGTTGGGCAATAATAAAAGCCCGCCATTTGTATGTAGTTTCCAGTGTAAGGCCTTCTGATCTGGCCGGCACAACTGGCGTCTGTTGCCCTCCATAGCTGCCAGCTTATCTGTTGCGATGTTCTACCCATTGCTACATAGGGATGAGCATGGACAATTCTCAATAAGCCATCAAAATGAATTAATCTTAACATACTAATCAATTCTCAATATATCACTTGAAAGTTATTCCACATAAGAAACAAACATCAATGTATAACATCCATCCTAACATGTTAATTAATTCCCTCGCTTATATATTCATGACTTAGTTCTAAAAACGGTTAACAATAAACATCATCTGATAGTCGTTGTGTTTGCTCTTCCTTATAGTGATTACCAGAAGGCTGTCCACCCTTAATTCTCTCTTTCCCTTGATGAACTCCTGCATGCCGGACTTATCAAATTATATGTGCCCGCCAGATTCTGTCTTGTATTAGACCATCGTGACATGCCCTCTTGATCCATGGATTAGTCCAGCAGTGCCGACGGCGGGGATGTCCACTCCTAAAATCATCTAGAAAGGTAACTACTGAACTTCCCATCATTAGGACAAAATAGAGAGCATGGAATATTATACATCACACTATACTTGGTTATGACCAGAGAGAGATGAAATAATATAAAACATCTTGATGCCCACGAGTATAGGGGATCAAAACAGTTTTCGAGGATAGAGTATTCAACCCAAATTTATGGATTGAACACAAGGGGATCCAAAGAATATTCTCGAGTATTAGTAGTTGAGTTGTCAATTCAACTACACCTGAAATACTTAATATCTGCATCAAAGTATTTAGTAGCAAAGCAATATGGAAGTAACGGTAACGGTGGCAAACGTAAAAGTAGCAATTTGTAGTGATTGTAACAATAGCAATGGAAAAGTAACCTTGCAAAGATCAATATGTGGAAAGCTCGTAGACAATGGATCAGTGATGGATAATTATGTTGGCTGGCATTCATAATGCAACAGTCATAACATAGGGTGATGCGAAACTAGCTCCAATTCATTAATGTAATGTAGGAATGTATTCTATATATAGTCATACGTGCGTATGGAAAAGAACATGACATGACATCTTTTGTCCTACCCTAACATGGCAGCGGCGTCCTAATGGAAACTAAGGGATATTGAGGCGTCCTTTTAATAGAGAACCGGACCAAAGCATTAGCACTTAGTGAATACATGAACTCCTCAAACTACGGTAATCACCGGAAAGAATCCTAGTTATTGTCACCCTGGGGGATGCGGATCATAACTCATAATAGGTGTCTATAACTTGCAAGATATGATCAAGAACACATATATATTCACAAAAACATAAATAGGTTCATATCTGAAATCATGGCACTCGGGCCCTAGTGACGAGCATCAAGCATAGCAAAGTCATATCAACATCAATCTCAGAACATAATGGATACTAGGGATCAAATCCTAACAAAATTAACTCGATTACATTATAGATCTCATCCAACCCATCAACGTCCATCAAGCCTACAATGGAATTACTCATGAATGATGGAGAGCATCCTGAAATTGGTGATCAAGGATGATTGGTGATGACGACGGTGTCGACTTCCCCTCTCCGGAGCCCAAATAGGACTCCAGATCTACCCTCCCGAGGAAGAACACGAGGTGGCGGCGGCTCCGTATCATAAAAGGCGATGCACTCTTCTCCTTGATTTGTTTCTCTGCAAATAGGAATATATAGGAGTGGAAACTAGGTCGGTGGAGCTTCACGGGCCCCACAAGCTAGGTGGCGTGGCCTAGGGTGGAGGCCGCGCCCTCCAGGCTTGTGGCCTGGGGGTGGCCCCTCTCTAATAGATTCTTTCTCCAGTATTATTTGTTAAATCCAGAAATATTCTCTATATATTTTCAGGTCAATCCAAGAACTTTTATTTCTGCACAAAAATAATACCAAGGCAATTCTGCTGAAAACAGCTTCCATTCAAATCATGCAAATTAGAGTTCAAAACAAGGGCAAAAGAGTTTCGAAAAGTAGATACGTTGGAGACGTATCAACTCCCCAAGATTAAACCTTTGGTTGTCCTCAACCAATTAAGTTGATACACTGAAAGTGATAAAGAAAAGCTTTTAAAAACTCTGTTTGATATTGTTGTTGTAAATACGTCTAACTTATGTTCAGATTCTCAGCTCAGATTATAGACTAACCATATTCCCTATATTATTTAGGTCTCATATTTACTTATATCAATGTCATAATCAACTAGCGAGCAGTAATAATAAGTCTCAGGTGATAACAATTTTATCAAAACAATCATAATACAATATGATAAACTGGTATCTCGCTAGCCCTTTTTGAGACCGCAAAACATAAATGCAGAGGACATCCGAAGAACAAGGACTAACTAGACATTGTAGTTCGTGGTAAAAGAGATCTAGTCATACTCATACTCAATATAAATTAGTAGCAAAACATATTGATGACGGGGGTGCTCTCTAATAGGTGCCTTTTATAAGAATAGGATGATTCCACAATAAAATAAAATAGATAGGCCCTTCGGAGAGGGAAGCATTGATTTGCAGAGGTGCGAGAGCTTGAGCTTTTAAAACAGGGATAAATCAAAATTTTGGGTGGTATGCTTTCATTGTCAACGTAACAAATAAGAGTTCTCAATATCTTCCATGCTAAATACATTATAGGTAGTTCCCAAACAAAATAGTAAAGTTTTTTACTCCCCCTCCACCAAACAATCACAATCCACGGCGGGCCGCATCCATGCGTACCGTCCATACAAACATCAATCCTGGGGAGCTTTGTTTCATTAAATTGATTTGACTTTTGAGCACAGAATTGGGCATCCCGATTACCAGCCACTTTCTCATGAATGATAGTGAATCAACACATATCGTGAGAATAACTAACCTAGCATGGAAGATACTGATAGCCCCTAGTCACCACATGAGGGCTTCGGGCATACAAAACAGAATATTTATTTGAAGGTTTAGGGTATGGCACATGCAAATTTACTTGGGACGGCAGGTGAATACCACATATAGGTAGGTATGGTGGACGCATATGGAACAATTTTGGGTTTATGGAAATGGGTGCACAAGCAGTATTCCCGCTTAGTACAAGCGAAGGCTAGCAAAAGACTAGGAAGCGACCAACTAGAGAGCGACAACAGTCATAAACTTTCTTTGAGATTAATCGACATTGAATGCAAGCATGAGTAGGATATAAATCACAATGAACATAAACATCGTAGAGGCTATGTTGATTTTGTTTCAACTACATGCACTACTGGAAATCAGTTTTTTGCCGTCTGCCAAATCTTTGCCGTCTACTGACTAATGGCAAAGAGTGTCTTTGCCATCAGCTCCCACAAAGCGAAAGGCGAAGAACTGGCTGATGGCAAAGAAGGTCTTTGCCAACAGGCAATTCTTTGCCGTCACTCACACACGACAACTATGAGAAAAGCAGACGACAAAGCTTTGGGCTGGGCCCAGCTGCCTGGGAAAGCTTAGGTCAAACTACTCCCCTTCTTTGTCGTCTGCTGGCGGACGGCAAAGAGTCCAGAGGCAGACAACAAAGAGTATAGACCCTTTGCCGTCCGCCAGCAGACGGCAAATTTCATGAATCTACTAACGGCCGTCCCTCCCCCACCCCGGCCCTCTTTCTCTCTCAAACGACAACTCTCTCTCTCTCCTCCCCCGAAGCCCACCTCCGCCACCACCGTCGCCTGACCACCCTCGGCACCCCCGGCGCTGCCCCGGGGCCCCACAGCCCCGCCGCCGCCGCCCCATCGCCCCCGGCGCTGCCTCGGTGCCCCACAACCCCACGGTGCCACCGCCCCGCAGCCCCAACACCCCCGGCGCCGCCCCGCCACCCCAACACCCCAGGCCTCGCCCACGACGCCACAGCCGCCCCTACCTGTGAGCTTCCACACCCCCCCTGCATTTATACGTTAGTATATTCAGAGGCGGAGGACAAAATGTTTTTAAGGTGTGGCAAACTGTCAACTAAATAAAATTGATGCCACCTAAAAAATTGATGCATGATATATTTTCTTCCATCTACACCCTCTGTTGGGGAGGTATTCTTGGGCCTCGAAGATGCAAAAGATATTTATTTTTGCATATACATCTTCTATTGAAGATGCTGTTAAACCTGACATTGAGTTTCGTCATGTTGAAAGTCAGCCATGTACTCTTATATATGACATGGGAGTTCCATCAGGAACGAGCTGTGGAAAGAATGTCAATCCATTGTATGCTTCCGATCTTACTTATGTGCTTCCATCTAGCTTTTCATGAATGAATCCATCTAATGTGGTTTAAAACTAAGAAACAGTATATATTTAGGTATTTCTGTGAAGAAAAAGTATATGCTTATATATATATATAATTTGGTGACAAATCAAGGTGTGGCACCTTTGTTTTTGTTTTAACTACAAATGTATTTGGCTATCAAACTACTTTTCCTCTATCCAATTTTGTTCGTGCAAAAATTGCTTGTGTTATATGTAGGTGTATAGTTTTTATGTTAACTAGAAAGTACTAAAGTTATCTATCCTACCTCCACCAGACTACAAATTTCTTTTTGTATTAATATGAGAAATGTAAGATGTAGTCATTCTTTAGGTTATTTGGGTTAGACTCTTGGACTGCATCATGGCCACAATGAAGTTTTATTTATTTTCCTACAATTTACCCGTAGCAACGCGTGGGCACTCTACTAGTAGGGGTAATTTGAATACTAGGTCATATCTCGGTAATGTTCCTAATGGTCATGGCAATTCTTATAGTAATTTTTGTGGAAATCCTTCTACAAATTCTAATAGGATACTCTCTAATCTTGACAACACAATTAAGGAATTCATTAATTCTCAAAACAAATTCAATACTATCTAATTTTTTTATGTTGTACTAATTTCTCTTAATTTTTATCATGGCACGTCAGCACGTGTTCAGAGATGGTGGGCGTGGGTCCAGATCGCACGACGGGTTCTTCTTCGGCGGCCCGCACGAGGGGTGGTACTTCCATTCCAGCCCTATCTCTCTGTAGAGCCTTGGAAGACAGTCTGACAACACCACCCGTGGGTGCTTCTTCGTCGGCGGCATTGCCCACTGGGAGAGGTTCTAGTTGGGTCGGGAAGAAGGGGAAGGTTATAGGGAGAGGTGGTGGCCGCGGAAGAATTAGGCGTACTGTTGTGCCGTCCTCGCCACCACCACCATCTCATTCACCCGAGCATAGGACTACTATGGTGGACCCGTTTCAGGAGGAGGCTACGGGGACTCCGCTCCAGGAGACTCGGGTGGACGGGCATTCGGCCCATGAGACTCCGGTCCAGGATCAACCTCGGGTCAAGGTGACTTAGGCCCACGAGACTCAGGTTCCTGAGGCTACGTCCGAGGAGATTCCTTCCACACATGCTTCGGCCGACGTGGAGAGGTACGTATGGGGTGCCTGGCCGGATCGGTCCGAGGTGCCGGATTGGACCGAGGTGCCGGATTGGGTCATGGTTCCGGGTGGCTGTTGTGCTGATGAAGGGGATGAGTTTATGGATAGTTAGGGAGATGTGGAGGTGGATGGGGCCACCGTGTACAAGCGTGGTAGTACATGCCTCCCGATCGAGCCGGCTACCCGCGAGCACAGGCCGGTGATTAAGCCTGAAGGGGATAGGTAAGTACATTTACTCAATTATTAGCTTTTGCCTTCAAGTTTCTTCAAATATCTAATGCGTTGACCTTATCATACTATTGGGGATGGGCACACCCTCGTCGAGTCCACAAGCCAAATAGTGTCCTGGGTATGCTTTACCGGACAAATTTTCCGGGGTTTGTCACGTTGCCTAGTGAGTGTCAGGTTCCTACACTATGATTTTCCTGGGAGCACTACCAGGCTGCAGAGGCCCCGCCGGAGGATATTATAGATGGTTTCTTGTGCCATACGAGGGCCGAGATGGTGATCAAGAGCTTTTGGATAAATTATCCTTTCACACAATCTAAAATTAACAATATAGCTAATTATTGTACTAATCGGTGTTGTCTCGTTTGATTGCAGACCTTCTATAGGTGTGAGGAGGGATATGAGGAGGAGGCATCCAAGTTTCTCGAGGCCGAGTGTAGGCGGTTATTATAGAACTTACGCCACGAGGCTCGGCCGCAGGCTATTCGAGACTACTACGCCACGCGTGGTATTAAGAAGGAGACGAAGGAGTGCCGTGCCAAGTATCTGAAGAAGGAGGAGTACATGAAGGTAATTACCTATTCTTAAGGCCTTGTACGTAGTTCTCTTGATTTGATTCATAGGTGTAGCGCTCAATAATCTTTCTAATAACTTATAGGTGCCCCCGAGATGGTGTGCGGATAATATGGATTGTTGGAAGGCATTGGTGGATGAGTGGTGCACAGGGAACTGGCGAGCCGTCCATGACAAAAAGAAGGATCGGCGGAGCCAAATAGTTGGTGTGCCACACCATAAAGGCAGCGCCAATTTACTTCAGTTCGGATGAAACTGGGTATGTGGTTTGCTTCATGATTTATGCAATTCATTATTCATGCTAGCTTGAGCCCCTTACTAATAATTTGTTCCTCTGTTTTAGGCGCATCACAATAAGACGGAGATGCCACACTTGTATGACCTTTATGGCATGGCCCATAGTGCCTCCTACAAGAAGGCGAAGGCATTCTCTAAATATGACCTGGATGATCCAAAAAACTTCACCAACATATCATCCCACCACAAGCTCGTGACAAACAGGGACGTGGAGAAGGCTAGGAAAGGGGAGAACTTTAACCCGAGCCAGGAACATTTGGATCGAGAGCTGGTGATGATATCTGGTGGCGGGAGGCCCCATGGCTCGATAGCCATTGGAGATGGAATAATACATTCTCCACTCATTCTCCCGGAGATCAAGGCGCGCCAGTCGAGCTCCTGTCCTGAGATAATGCCTCGTCCATGGCCAGTCGATCTTGCCATCGAGGTTAGTTATACGGACTCAGAAAACTTTCATCCATTTCATTATGTGTGTGACCATCGATCATTATTGTGGTAACGAGGAATGGTGTTGCAGGCTGCTCTTCAAAAAGAGAGAGCGGCAAGCCAGGCTGCTCTTTAGGCTGCTCTTGAGGAGAGGGACCGGACCATGGCACAAATGATTGAGGAGCAGAGGGCCCGGAATGACGCGGGTCAACGGGCCTTGTACGAGCTTTTTGTGGTAAGGTTTTTTCACATTACCCAAATCATGTCTGTAATGCGTGTTTCATTACTAACTAATACGATCGACTCTTTAGTGTCTGTGCGAGAAGAGCGGTCAAGTCCCTCCGCCGATGCCCGTCTTCTCTGCGATTGGCACGGTGAGTTTCATTTGAATGGTCATTATAAACTAGTATTAACAATTGAGTGTCATCATGCTGACTGACACATTGCAAAATATCTTTTTTGTAGAATAACTCCCGAGAGGCATCGCATGGCACTTCTCCAGGGCAACCGTATCCAAAAGAAGCCGGTGCGAGCAACCCTAGTGTTTCTCCTCCTTGATGACAACGACGGTAAGTTTTCTCTAGTTCATTTTTGACATAATTAGATAATTTAGCTCCTCCTCCTCTAAAATGACATATTTAAACCAACTTAGATCCAAAACGACATATAGTTAGCTTGGCTTCCACCTAAATGAGGAGGATAAAGAAAAATGGAAATAGAAATAAGAGGAAGAAGAAGAAGACGAGGAGGAAGAAGAGGAGAAGAGGAGGAGGAGGAGGAGGAGGAGGATAATAAGAAAAAGACGAGGGGAAGAGGAGAAGAAAGAGGAAAATGAAAAGAAGGAAGAAGAAGAAGAAGAGAAGAAGAAGAGAAGAAGAAGTGAAGAAGAAGGAGAAGAAGGAGGGCTCCTCCTCCTTCTTCTCCCTCCTTCTTCTCCTTCTTCTTCTCCTTCTTCTCTCCTCCTTCTTCTTCTCCCTCCTTCTCCTTCTCCTTCTCCTTCTTCTCTCCTTCTTCTTCTCCTTCTTCTTCTCCTCCTCCTTCTCCTTCTTCTTTTTCTTCTCCTTCTTCTCTTCTTGCTTCTTCTCTTTCTTCTTCTATTTAGCTTACTTTCCCCAGAAAAGACATACTTAGTTAATTATCCTCCAAAATGACATAATTAGATTAGTTAGGGTAATAACATCATAAGAACCTTGGTTAGCTCACAACTTAGGTAATTATCCTCCAAAATGACACAATTAGCTTAGTTAGCTCCAAAATGGCCTATTTAATAAAAATGACCTACACTTAGCTAAGTTCTCTCCTAAATGACATAATAAGGCCTAAGATAAGAAGAGAAGAAGAAAAAAAATAAGGAGAAGAAGAGAAAAAAGAAGAAAGAAGAATAAGTAGAAGAAGAGGAGAAAGAAAAATAGAAATAGAAATTATAAGAAGAAGAAGAAGAGGAGGAAGAAGAGAAGAAGAGGAGGAGAAGGAGGAGGAGGAGAAGAAGAAGAGGATAAGAAAGAGAAGAAAGAGCAAAAATGAAAAGAAGGAAGAAGAAGAAGTATAGAAGAAGAAGAGAAGAAGAAGAGAAGAAGGAGGACAAGGAGGAGGAGGAGAATTGAAAGAACCCTCCTTCTTCTCCTTCTTCTCTCCTCCTGCTTCTCCTTCTCCTTCTCCTTCTTCTCTCCTCCTTCTTCTCCTCCTCCTTCTCCTTCTTATTTTTCTTCTCCTTCTTCTCTTCTTGCTTCTTCTATTTCTTCTTCTATTTAGCTTATTTTCCCCAACAAAGAGATACTTAGCTAATTATCCTCCAAAATGACATAATTAGCTTAGTTAGGGTGAAAACATCATAAGAACCTTGGTTAGCTCACAACTTAGCTAATTATTCTCCAAAATGACATGATTAGCTGTAGCTCCAAAATGGCCTATTTAATAAAAAATGACCTATACTTAGCTAAGTTCACTCCTAAAAGAGATAATAAGGCCTAAGAGAAGAAGCGAAGAACAAAAAAAATAAGGAGAAGAAGAGAAAAAAGAAGAGAAGAAGAATAAGTAGAAGACGAGGATAAAGAAAAGTAGAAATAGAAATAAGAGGAAGAAGAAGAAGAAGATGAGGAGGAAGAAGATGGGAAGAGGATGACGAGGAGGAGGAGAAGAAGAAGAAGAAGAAGAAGAAGAAGAAGAAGAGGAGGAGAAGAAGAAGAAAGAGGAAAAATGAAAAATGAGGAGGAAGAAGAAGAGAAGATGAAGGAGAAGGAGGAGGAGGAGAAGGATCCCTCCTTCTCTCCTCTTTCTTCTTCTCCCTCCTTCTTATTCTCCTTCTTCTCTACTCATTCTCCTCCTTCTCTAAGTTCTCTCCTAAATGACATAATTAGCTAAGTTCTCTCCTAAATGACATAATTAGCCAAGTTCTCTCCTAAATGAATAATTAGCCCATTTAGCTCCAAGAAGAGGAGAACAGAAGAAATGAAAAGGAAGAAGAAAAATAAGAAGAGAAAAGGAAGAGAAGGAGAAGGAGAAGAAGGAGGAGGAGGAGAAGAAGAGAAGAAGTAGAAGGAGGAGAAGAACGAGAAGGAGATCCAAGATGGCCTATTATGATAAAGAGAAATAGAAATAGAAATAAGAGGAATAAGAAGAAGAAGAGGAGGAAGAAGAGGAGAAGAGGAGGAGGAGGAGGTGGAGGAGAAGAAGAAGAAGAAAAATAGGAGAAGAAGAACAAAGTGGAAAAATGAAAAGAAGGAAGAAGAAGAAGAAGAGAATAAGAAGAGAAGAAGAAGGAGAAGGAGGAGGAGGAGGAGCCATCCTTCTTCTCCTTATTCTCCTTCTTCTCTCCTCCTTCTTCTTCTCCCTCCTTCTTCTCATTCTTCTTCTCCTCCTTCTTCTCCTCCTTCTTCTCCTTCTTGTTCTCCTCTTCTCCTCCTTCTCCTTCTCCTTCCCCCCCTCCTCCTCCTCCTTATTCTTGTTTTTCTTCTCCTTCTTCTCTTCTTGCTTCTTCTCTTTCTTCTTCAATTTAGCTTATTTGTCATATATATGTTGTTCTTCTTCTTCTTCTGACTTTGTTATTCCCATTTTGCAGATTGGATGTACTACATGCATGGAAGCTGGCATTGAAGTGCTTTAGTTCTAGTTTTTATTTGAGTTGATGAACAATGTGCAACTAGATGTATATGTATATATGGATGAACAGTATATGTGGAACTATATTTATGTATATATGGATGAAACTTTGTATGTGTTGGTTCTTTCGATATATGGGATGTACGTTGATGAACAAATGGCATTGATGAACTTTATATGTATATCATATATGTGTTGTGACCTATATATCATATATGTGCTATGAATTATATATATATGTGCCGTGAAATAGAAAAAATAAAAAAAAAAACATGACAATTTGGGCTCTTTGCCGTTTGCGAGCTGATGGCAAAGGCCTTTGCCATTAGGGAGCAGACGGCAAAGATGCCACATGGCACCCAGCTGTGCAACCTGGGCAGCAGCAACTGGCCATATGGGCTCTTTGCCGTCCGCTACCTCGAGAAGCTGACGACAAAGCGGTAGGGAGGCAGACGGCAAAGATGCGAAGGGAAGCAGATGGCAAAGATGCGGAGGGAATGAGACGACAAAGCCTCCGTTAGCCCTAATGGTGGCAGCGCCTGTCGGCTGCCGTCTCAAACTCTTTGCCGACTGCTCAGTGTCCGACACTAACGGCAAAGAGTTTTGTCGTCCGCTTAGTGTAGGCTGGCGGCAAAAAACCTACAATGCCGTCGTAGGCTCACGCAGAATCTTTGGCGACATGTGGCAGACGAAAAAGCTCTTTGCCGTCATTGTGGACCTCTTTGCCATATTTGATGGCGGATGGCAAAGTAGCTGATTCCTATAGTGATGCATGAACATGTGCCAAGTCAAGCCACTCGAATCATTCACAGGAGGATACCATTCTATCATACTACATCACAACCATTTTAACATGTGTGTTGGAACTCAAGAAAAACCATTATTCCCTACTGGAATCCAGTAATTTGCCATCAGCCCGTTCTTTGTCGTATGTTGGCTGATGGCAAACAACCTCTTTGACGTCAGCTGAATTAAAGCAGACGGTAAAGGGCTGACTGATGGCAAACAGACTATTTTCCATTGGTCCGTCCTTTCTCGTCCGCCAGCGGACAACAAAGAGACCTAGGGAAGACGGCAAAGAGGACAGATGGGTCCCAGTAGACCTTGGGCCTAGCCAGGTCCGACGGAAGGGCTCTTTACCGTCCGCCTGGCCTTTGTCGTCTGCCATGGGGCTCTTTGTCGTCTGGTGGTAGACGGCAAAGGGGACGAGCCTATAACGGCCGTTCCCCCGGCCCCTCACTCCACTACCTCCACTCCCCCACTGTCTCTCTCTCCACCGCATGCGCGCCTTGCTCCAGCACCATCGGCGGCCGGCCAACCATCCACCGCCCTAGGTTCCGCCACCTCCCCTCACCCGCCCTCGGCGACGCCCCTTCCCTCACCGGCCCCCGGCGCCACCGCTCCTCTCAGTTGCTGCGGGCGCCGGCCCCTGCGCTGCCCCTCCCCTCACCAGCCTCCGGCGCCGCCCCCTCGTCTCACCTGCTCCCGGCGCCGCCCCCTCGTCTCACCTGCTCCCGGCGCCGCCCCTCCTCTCACCGGCTGCCAGCGCCGCCCCCTCCCCTCACCTGATCCCGTCACCGCCCCCTCCCCAAACCGGATCCCTGCACAGGCCCCTCCCCTCACTAGCTCTTGTCGACGCCCCTCCCCTCACCGGCTTCCGGCGACGCCCCGCCCCTCACCGGTCGTCCCCAACTCCGGTGAGTGCATCTGGTACCCCTATTTTTTGGTTTTTCTTTTAAATTAGATAGTTAGTTTTTTTCTGTTGAATTAGATAGTTAGTTTATTAGGTAGAATAAAGTAGATAAAAAATAAAAAAAATAGATGGAAAAGAAAAAACTTAGAAGAAAATAATAGCAGAAAAAAACTAGAAGAAAGAAGAAGAAGAAGAAGAAGAAGAAGAAGAAGAAGAAGAAAGTGGAGAGGAGGAGAAAGAGAAAATGAAGAAGAAAAAGAAGATGAGGAGGAGGTGGAGGAGAAAAAAGAAGAAGAAGAATAAGATGATGATGATCAAGAAGAAGAAGAAGAAGAAGAAGAAGAGACGAGAAGAAGAAAGAAGAGGAAAAAGGAACCCCGACACCCCGGCACTGACCCTTGACCCCCGACGCCACTGACCAACGACACCATGCCCGATGCCACTGACCCTCGACCCCCAACACCTGTTCGACCTCTTGTTAACCGAAAAGACCCAACTCCTGATGCAAGTGACCCTCGACCCCCAACGACACTGACACCCGACCACCGACGCAACTAACCCCCGACCCCCGATGCCACCGACACCCGACACCACCGACCCTCGACGCCACAAAGCCCCGACCCCGACACCTCTTCTGCCTAATGTTGAACGAGAAGGTGCTTTCAGCCTTCTAGAGGCCGACGGGGTCATAGTTGTGTAAATTATGAGTTAGGCCACTTATTTTCTGATTATGTTAATTATAAAAACATCATATTTGTGTTGATCGGGTGAATTTCAATGTGCAGATGTTCGACGACCTCCACGTGCGTTGAACGAGCTCCGCCCCTATGTTTGTTGGTCAGCACAAACGAGTTCTCCTCCTACCCCCTTAATCTTCTCTGTTCTAGTCTTCGTGTCGACGAAACTTGCTAGCTATAGGTTTCTTCAATCATGACTATGCGTGACCAGTATGCATCTCCCGTTCAAAAGGGCGACATCTATAAATATGCATCTATTTGCATATTTATAACCGCCATCCTTTCGAATTGTCCAACGTTATCCATGGACAGCCCGAGTATGTGTAGATTGGTTCGTTTTCCCGTATGCTATGCTCCGGATCCGATGCGGAATTTCGTCAGTGCCTCCGTGTTGTTCTCCAAGTACACATCCTCTCTGCTTATTGCCGAGACGTGTATCAGGAGAACAGCGGGGAGGTGCCACCGAAATTCTGCGTCGCATCTGGAGCAGAGTATGGGAAAACGAACCCCGTCTACACATACTCGGGTGGGATTAGGACCTATCTTTACCTATTAGCGTGTAGGTTGCATGGACGTAATATAACCGACAAACTTGATTAGCGGATGAATATAGATGATGAATTATATATTTATTTCTTGTGCGCCCATAGGTAGCTAGGCAACATGAGTGATTGTGCTTGGATGTACACTAGTCACCCTAGTGAGAAATACATGACCAATGAATGGTTAACAAAAACCAGGGGGTTTGTGAGAGCCGCATTTGTAAATGGCCAACAAAAAACATGGTGCCCCTGTCCCAACTGTGACAACTGGCAAATGCAGATAAAGTTTGAAATGGGTAAACACCTGTAGAAGTGGGGTTTTACGCCTAATTATATGGTGTGGACTTTTCATGGTGAGTTTGACCAACGTGCCAGAGCTGAGGTGATTCGTCGTTGCACCGACGAGCATGGTACTGGGATCGAAGACATGGTGCAAGACTTTGATTATGCTCGGGATTTGGACGATGAGATGGAGGAATCTGCAAAGGCCTTCTTTGAAATGTTGGAGTCTTCTAAATGTCCTCTCCACGAGCAGACTGAGCTTTGTCACCTGGATGCCATCGCGCAAGTAATGGCTTTGAAGGCTCAATTCAACCTAGGCAGAGAATGCTACGACGCGATGATGACGATATTTGGACGCTTTCTACCCAAAGGCCATGTACTGCCTGCAAACCTGTACCAGTCAGAGAAAATCCTCCATGTACTTAAGATGACCTATGAGAAGATACATGCTTGTGAGAATGACGTGCCTTATTTAGGCTTGAGTATGCGGCCTTGAACTATTGCCCGATTTGCAATTCTTCCAGGTATATTGCGGTAGACAACGGTATGGGTGAGAAGAATCATACCAAAATCCCCATTAGTATTCTTTGGTATCTGCCAATCGTACCAAGACTTCAATGTCTTTTCATGGTCGAAGAGACGGCCAGACAGATGACTTGGCACAAATTGGGCAAAAGAACCGAACTAGATGTGGATGGGAACAAGATGCTGGTACACACTTCAGATGGTTTTGCGTGGAGGCACTTCGATGCATTACATAAGGATAAATTCGAAGATCCAAGGCATCCTAGAGTTGCCATCAGCACGGATGGGTTCAATGTGTATGGTATGACGGCAGCCCAATATAGTTGTTGGCCTATATTTGTCATTCCACTCAATTTCCCACTCGGAGAGATTATGAAAATAAAGAACATGTTCGTGACATTGATAATTCTAGGGCCCAACTACCCTGGGAAGAATATGAATGTGTACATGCAGCCGCTTAAGGATGAGTTGCAAGAAGCATGGGATAATGGGATCAAGACCTACGACGCTGCTACCAAAACAAATTTCAAAATGCATGTGTGGTACATGTGCTCGATGAATGATTATCCGGCGTTTTCTCTATTCGCAAGATGGTGTGTGCAAGGAAGGTTCCTGTGCACCGCATGCAAGGCATCTCTTTAGTTCCGTTGGCTGGAGGCTGGTCGCAAGTTTTCTTGCTTTGACATGCATAGACAATTCCTGGATCCTGACCATAAGTTCAAAAAAGACAAGAAGAATTTCATCAATGGTAAAGTTGTCAAAAACACTGCACCAGCTGCGTTGACAGGCCAACAGACCCTTGATCAGTTAAACTCTCTCGAGCCTGAGCCTTTGCGTCCAGGATACTTCAAGGGGTATAATACGGAACACGCCTGGACTCACAAGTCATGCTTATGGGATGTGCCTTACTTCAAAGACCTCCTTTGCCCACACAACATCGACGTGATGCACACTCAAAAGAATATTGCGGAGGCCATTTTTGGTACATTGTTCGGCATAGAGGGGAAGTCAAAAGATAATCCTAAGGCTCGAATCGACCTAGAGGCTCTATGTGATAGACCGTTACAAAACTTGCGACAACGGAAAGGAAAGCAAAGCATAGGGAAGCCAAAGGCATGGTTCAATCTTGAAAGGCCAACTATGAGGGAAATGCTATTTGTGGTTGAAAATGCGGTTGATGTTCCCCGATGGGTATGCTGTGAATCTAAAGAGGGGAGCAAGTCTTGAGAAATTGAAAATATTTGGTCTCAAGAGTCATGATTGGCACATATGGATTGAGCGGGTAGTGCGGTGATGTTGCATGGCTTTATCCCTGAGGATGAATGGCTAGTACTGGCAGAGCTGAGCTGTTTCTTCCGTTCTCTTTGTGCGAAAGAACTATCGCCTGGCGTGCTAGATGAAATGGAAGAGTTGGCGGCGAAGTTGATCTGCAAATTACAAAAGATCTTTCCACCGGGCTTCTTTAATCCAATGCAGCATTTGATTTTGCATCTCCCGACCGAGGCAATATTGGGGGAGCCTTTCAAAATCAATGGCGCTACTCAACTGAGAGGATGCAGAAGACGCTTCGAGCTAAGTGTAAAAATAACCGTAGAATTGAAGCATCGATGGCCGAAGCATTCATTACTGAGGAGGCGGCAAACTTCGTGACAACACACTATGAAGCCAAAACACATCATTTGCATAACCCTAAGCCTCGGTACAATGATGGCGTTCCAAAAAAAGGTACATCCAACCACAACCTATTCAAATGGAAGCTCGCACCATCCGGTGCTTCGAAAGGGAAATCGTTGGATGTCGAAGAATGGCGGACCATTTCATTGTATATCTTCACCAACCTAACAGAAGTGCGGCCGTACATCAAGTAAGTTATCGGTAAATTATTGTTCCGCAACTTTTACTTCCTTTCAACTACTCTTATTCCCGGATATTTGATATAGTCGATACGTCCATGAATTCTCGGATGGAGCGGTTATCGAAAAGGATTCCGTCGATGAGTATGAGCTTCTCGCAAAGCATGGAGGCGACTATCCCGGTTTCATCTCTTGGTTCAAACATAGGGTAATTAATTACCATTAATGGGCCATTTGATTTCTTGGTCTAATTTGTGGCTAATGCATCCATTCTTTCATATTAAACTTGTCATGAAAAGTGTTGAAAGATGGTGGGAAAGGGTCGAAAGCACTCCGCGGCTCCTTGTTCATCGGTGGGTGGTGGGATGGGTACTTCCATTCCTACCTCGCCTCTTCGGAGAGCGTTGCTCTCTACTCTGCATGGAGTGGCCGCTTCTTCGACTCTCGCGGCCCCCGTGAGAGGAGTCGACTCCCCGCGAAGCCGAGAGGTACTAAAGGTATTACTCATGTTGGTATTTATGTTGTACTCATGTTGGTATTTGTGTTGTAGTCATGTTGGTATTTATATACATTTTATTACTCATGTTGGTATTTATGTTGTACTAAAGGTACACGTGGCCGCGGGAGAGGTAGGGCGGTGGCTGCCATGCCTTCCTCGCCGCCACCCCAAGCTGATTCACCTGAGCACGGAACTTCTAGGGTGGATTCGTCAGAGGTTGAGGCTACACGGTCTTAGGTTCACGAGCCTCAGGTCGATGAGCCTTCAACCCACGAGACTCGTGTCCCAGAGGCTTCGTTCCAGGCGACTCCGGAGCAAAGCAGGGATGAGGGTACGTCCCCAGAGACCAAGTGGGATACTTGGGCTGAACTGGGTCAGCCTGAGCCAAGTGGCCATGCTGATAGCGACGAGGAGCTGGGTGAGGGGGCTACCGTCTACCAGCATGGTAGTTCGGGGCTCCCGCTCATGCCGGCGACCCACGAGCAGAGGTAGTCGATTAAGCCAATTGGGGACAAGTAAGTTAATTTACTCTTATTTAACCTTTTGCCTTCACGTTTTCTAAAATATCTAATGTTTTGGCTTTAATTTGTCATATTGCAGGGGTTGGATTGTTGCCAAGGGTGTCCGCAGGCCCAACAGCATCCTTGGTGTGCTTTGCCGTCCAAACTTCCCGGGGTTTGTTACGTTGCACGGTCGGGAGCGAGAGGTAGGAATGACATGGGAGCACTACTTGGGTACCCCGGCCCCGCCGGAGGTGGAGATCGACGGTGTTTTGTGCCACACGAGGGCCGACATGGTGATCCGATAGTTTTGGGTAATTTCTACTTTACACAATTACAAATCAACCATAGCCAGTTATTGTACTAATCGGTGTTGTCTCGTTTGCAGACCTACTACAGGTGTGAGGAGGGATACAAGGAGGACGCGGCAAAGGTTATCGAAACCGAATGTCGCCGCCTACTTCAAAACTTTCGGCACGAGGCTCGGGTGCAGGCTGTTCGAGACTACTATACCCCGCGGCGTATTAGGAAGGACAAGGCGAAGTGCCGCGATTCTAAGATGGAGAAGGAGGAATACATGAAGGTAATTACATATTATTAAGGATTTGTAGTTAGTTCCTTGATTTGGTTCTTACGCGCTCAAATTTCTCTTTATTAACTTAGGTGCCCCCGAGATGGTGTGTGGATTAGATGGTTTGTTGGGAGGCCTTGGTGGATCAATGGTTCTCCGAAACATGGGAGGCCAGCCACAACAACGCCAAGGAGAGGTGTGGCAAAATGGTTGGTGTGCCACACCATCAAAGGAGCGTCGACTTAATCCAGTTTGGCAGGAACTGGGTATGTGGTTTGCTTCATGCCTCATGCAATTCATTCTTAATGCTATCTTGAGCCCTTTACTAATACAATTTTCCTCTCTCTCTCTTTTAGGCACGTCCCAATAAGACGTAGGTGCCATAGATGTACGACCTATATCTGATGGCCCATATTGCCTCGTACAAGAAGGTCAAGGCATTCTCTGAGTCTGACCTCGAGCATCTAGAAAACTTCACCAACATCTCCTCCCACCACAAGCTCCTGAAGTACAGAGATCACGGGAAGGCGAGGAAAGGGGAGGACTTTAACCCGAGAGAGGGGCCTGTTGATCTAGAGATGGTGATGATAGCTGGCAACGGGAGGCCCCATGGCTCGATCGCCATTGGAGATGGCCTTATACGTTGTCCTAGCACTCTCCGGCAGATAAAGGCACGACAAACGAGCTCCTGTCCTGAGATAACACCTCGTCCATGTCCAGTCGAGCTCGCCATCGAGGTTAGTTTAATGGACTCAACTATCTTTCCGCATTATGTTGTGCGTGGGAACCAATATGATTACAATGCTAACAATCAGTTGTCTTGCAGGGTGCTATTCTGAAAGTGAGAGAGGCAATGCAGGCGCTTTTGGCGGAGAAGGATAAGGAGATGAAGGAGCTGGAGGAGAGGACGATTGTATTGGTGGAGGCGGAGAGGGCACAGAATGATGCGTCTAACAGGGCCATATACGAGCTCCTCGTGGTAAGTTTCTTCTTCATATTATTTCAAATCTTGCATTTTAATGTCCGTTTCATTAATAACTAAAAAGTTTCACTTATTGAACCCAAATGTACAATCTATGTGCGAGAAGACCGGCCAAGTCCCTCCGGTGATGCCAGCCATTAACATGGCGGGGACGGTGAGTTTCATTTCAATGAAGTGATCTTAAGAGTGTCATCATGCTAACGACACATTGCAAATGATGTTTGGTGCACAATATCTCCCGAAACGCATCACACGACCCTTCTACAGTGGAACCTTCTGCAGGGAAGCCTTCTCGAGGTGAAACAAGCCAGAGCCACCATGCTTCACCGCCGTGATGACGATAATGGTATGTTATTTCTAGCGTTTTGCCTAACAACCGCATAATGGTCCAATATGGTTTATTAAGCATACTAAGCTCCAAAATGACATATTTAACCGAAGTTAGCTCCAAAACGACATATAGTTAGCTTGAATTCCAACTAAATGACATAATTAGCCAATTTAGCTCCAAAAAGACATACTTAGCTAACAATCACCTATTAAATAGCCTAAAATTAGCTTAGCTAGCTCCAAAATGCCTTAATAATCATAGTTGGCTCCAAAATGACATATTTTACCCAAGTTAGCTCTAGAATGGCCCATACTTAGCTTGGCTTCCACCTAAATGACATAATTAGCTTAGTTAGCTCCAAAATGGCCTATTTAATAAAAAATGATCTATACTTAGCTAATTATCCTCCAAAATGACATAATTAGCTCCAAAAATGCATAATTAGGTGATTTAGCTCGAAGAAGAGGACAAGAGGAGAAGAAATGGGAAAAATGAAAAGAAGGAAGAAGAAGAAGAGAAGAAGAAGGAGAAGGAGAAGGAGGAAGAACAAGGAGAAGAAGGAGAAGGAGCTTCTTCTCCTTCTCCTTCTCCTTCTTCTTCTCCTTCTTCTTTTCTTCTTATTCTCCTTCTCCTTCTCCTTCTCCTCCTCCGCCTCCTCCTCCCCCTTCTTCTTCTTTTTCTTCTCCTTCTTCTTCTCTTCTTGCTTCTTCTCTTTCTTCTTCTACGTAGCTTAGACTCATGCAACAAATACATACTTAGCTAATAATCCTCCAAAATGACATAATTAGCTTAGTTAGATAAAAACATCATAATAACCTTGGTTAGCTCATTAAAATGACTAATTTAGCTCCAAAATGAAATTATAAGCTCAGAATGGCATAAGAACCTTGGTTAGCTCATGAATATTATATACTTAGCTTGGCTTCCACCTAAATGACATAATTAGCCAGTTTAGCTTGAAAATGCCTTAATAATCATAGTTGGCTCCAAAATGACATATTTTACCTTAGTTAGCTCTAGAATGGCCTATACTTAGCTTGGCTTCCACCTAAATGACATAATTAGCTTAGTTAGCTTGAAAATAGCCTATTTAATAAAAAATGACGTATACTTACCTAATTATCCTCCAAATTGACATAATTAGCTCCAAAAAGACATAATTAGCTAATTTAGCTCGAAGAAGAGGACAAGGGGAGAAGAAAGGGGAAAATGAGAAGAAGTAAGAACAAGAAGAACAGAAGAAGAGAAGAAGAACGAGAAGGAGAAGAAGGAGAAGGAGCCCTCCTTGTTCTCTCCTCCTTCTTTTCCTTCTTCTTCTCCTTCTTTTCTTCTTCTTCTCCTCTTCCTTCTCCTTCTCCTTCTCCTCCTCCTCCTCTTCCTCCTCCTCCTTCTTCTTTTTCTCCTCCTTATTCTTCTCTTCTTGCTTCTTCTATTTCTTCTTCTACGTAGCTTATTTTCACCAACATAGACATACTTAGCTAATTATCCTCCAAAATGACATAATTAGCTTAGTTAGGTAAAAACATCATAAGAACCTTGGTTAGCTCATTAAAATGACTAATGTAGCTCCAAAATGACATAATAAGCTCAAAATGGCATAAGAACCTTGGTTAGCTCATGAATATTATATACTTAGCTTGTTTTCCTCTAAAATGACAAAATTCGCCCATTTAGCTCCAAAAAGACATACTTAGCTAACAATCAGCTATTAAAATTAGCTTAGCTAGCTCCAATATGCCTTAATAAACATAGTTGGCTCCAAAATGACATATTTTACCCAAGTTAGCTCTAGAATAGCCTATACTTAGCTTGGCTTCCACCTAAATGACATAATTAGCTTAGTTAGCTCGAAAATGGCCTATTTTGTAAAAAAATGACCTATACTTACCTAATTATCCTCCAAAATGACATAATTAGCTCCAAAAAGGCATAATTAGCTAATTTAGCTCGAAGAAGAGGACAAGAGTAGAAGAAAGAGGAAAAAGAAAAGAAGGAAGAAGAAGAAGAGAATAAGAAGAGAAGAAGAAGGAGAAGGAGGAAGAAGAAGGAGAAGAAGGAGAGAAGCTCCTTCTCCTTCTTCTCCTCCTTCTTCTCCTTCTTCTTCTCCTTCTTCTTTTCTTCTTCTTCTCCTCTTTCTTCTCCTTCTCCTCCTCCTCCTCCTCCTTCTTCTTCTTCTTTTTCTTCTCCTTATTCTTCTCTTCTTGCTTCTTCTCTTATTGCTTCTTCTCTTTCTTCTTCTATGTACCTTATTTTCCACAACAAAGACATACTTAGCTAATTATCCTCCAAAATGACATAATTAGCTTAGTTAGGTAAAAACATCGTAAGAACCTTGGTTAGCCCATTAAAGTGACTAATTTAGCTCCAACATGACATAATAAGCTCAAAATGGCTTAATAATCATAGTTGGCTGCAAAATGACATATTTTATCCAAGTTAGCTCTAGAATGCCCTATACTTAGCTAAGTTCTCTCCTAAATGACATAATAAAGCTATGTAACTCCAAGATGACCTATTCCACCTAACTTAGCTATTAAAGGGCCTATACTTCTCTTCTTCATCTAGTCTTCTATTTCTAACTTTTTTATTTTCCATTTTGCAGATCACATTCACTTCAAGGGAAGCTTGGATTATATTGATGGAATGCTTGAATATGGTTTATTCTACCATGGCTTCACGGAAGTTTGGATTGAAACTATTGTAGTATATGTATATATATGAAACTTTGTATGCATGGATGAAACTGGTGTAATGTATGGTTTGGTACGGATGCAACTTGCATAATATGTATGTATTATGGGTGTAAGTTATTTTAATATTGTTAGGAGTATCAAAACAAAATTATTTCTGTCATATATATATATATATATATATATATATATATATATATATATCCTGATTATTGTGAAAATTGTTGGATATAATAGAAAATAAAATAAACAGGGTTTGTTTTGAGCCTTTGTCGTCCGCCCACTGACGGCAAAGGCTCCACAGCGTGGCTGAAACACGCTCGGAGTGCCCCCTTTGCCGTCGGCCTCAAACATGGCTGATGGCAAAGGGGGGAGGAGCTGACGGCAAAGCTGGAGGGAGAGAGGGGTTGGGTGCCCCCCTTTGCCGTCGGCCTCAAACACGGCGAACGGCAAAGAGGGGAGGGCAGACGACAAAGAATAGGTGGGCCCAGCAGCCTGTCGTTAGCACTTAACGGGAGCGTTTGCGGATCTGTCGTCCCATTTTATTTGTCGTATGACCCCCGCCCATGGCAAAGATTCTTTGCCGTCCACCTTCTAAAAGAAGACGGCAAATAACCTGTTCACCGGATATTTTTTTGCCATCTAATTTGCCGTCAGCTGACAGATGGCAAAGCCTTTGCTGTCCGGGGTTCCCCCCTTTGCCGTCAGCCATGGCAGACGGCAAAGTCTCAGATTCCTGTAGTGATTCCCTCCTAGCTAATTAAGCATGGCATAAGAAACTATAATCTATAATTCTCATGGTAAACATGTTCAATCCATAACAAGCTGAATCCAGAATGATGAGCTAATCATATCCACAAAAACAAGACAGCGAGTTTATACCATCTTTTCTCCATCTCCGTCACATCATCATATATCGTCATTATTGCCTTTAACTTGCACAACCGAAGGTGTGAAAAATAATAAGAAGAGTGTTCATGCATTGGACCAAGCTGGAATCTGCAAGCAATAACTCAAAGGAGAAGACAGGGTAGTATGGACTATCTGATAGATAAATGATAATGAATGTGAGAGCCACTCAGCATGTCATTCTGGTCTTCTCCTTTTGACCCAAAGAAGAAAGAAAAACTATTTACATGGGGAAGCCCCCGACAAGAAAAAGAAGAATGAAAAATCTTTTTGGGTTTCCTTTGAACACTACAACTAAACAAACTAGAAGGTAAAGCTAGAACTAATTTTTTGGGTTTTCTCAAGGTTAATGACACACAAAAAGAAGAACAAAAATAAGAAATTAACTACCATGGATAGTACAATGAAAAAGTATGAACACCGACAATTGGAATGAGTGTGAGAACATGAATATAATGTTGGTGATAAATACGTACTCCCCAAGCTTGGGCTTTTGGTCTAAGTTGGTCTATGTCCATGGCTAGAAATAACCCTCTC